>NC_090761.1:29985156-30002656 GCF_036898095.1 Palaemon carinicauda
GCCTTGAGTACTTTTCGATCATTGTGGATGATTGCGATGGGGCAAGTTAAATATCTTGGAATACCAGACTTACTTTCTTGTAATGAAAAGTCGGTCTCACATTAAATTAGTCTCCGGTGCAAAGTGTCATTTAGCGATGAAACCAACTGACAAAGAAAACGAGGAAAGCGCTCTCACTCCCAGAGAGAGAGAGAGAGAGAGAGAGAGAGAGAGAGAGGAGAGAGAGAGAGAGAGAGAGAGAGACCTAATGACAATGTAGGCTGCAATTTTAAATAGAGTTCCTTGACATTTATGAAGGACGTTCGCATCATTGTTCAACCTTTTTTTTACCCTTAGGCATATTTCTAACTAGATATACAAGGTGCATCTATTTCCCATATCGGGCAATTCTTACATCTTCTCATGTGCTCTCTTTACGATCAAACATAGATACACACACACACACACACACACACACATATATATATATATATATATATATATATATATATATATATATATATATATACATGTATATATATATATATATATATATATATATTATATATATATATATATATATATATATATACATATTATTACGGCTGGCAAATTACATAAAATCCCGAGCTCCAAACTCACCTGCTTATTTTTACATAAATCTGTTATACTTGAAAAAATACCCGAGCTCTGAGAATATTACGCAACTCCCAGACGGCAACGTATAAAAACACTGAATATCCAAAGGTCTCTTATGTACTCAAAACAAAACTGGGGGATTATTAAAAAGGAACTTTTAAAAAACAACCTCTTACTTTGATTCTTAAACAGGGTTTACGAGCAAGAACTGATAAGAAATATGGGTGATCGAAAAAATAGACACTTTACAAAAATAAATATATTCTATAAAAAGTTACACTTTGAAAGAATTAACACCAAAAATAGATCACTCGAAATATTATATCTGCACAAAACCTTAGACTAAGAAAAAAGAAATTATATAATAACTTGTTTCACTGAAAATTAGTTTATAGAAATATTTAATTTTGATAATTATTGAAAATAGTTAACGGAAATTTACATAAAAGGAACTGATACACTTACGTCTTTTGGATCACACGAGGTAACCGAACAGTTAAGCCAAAATAAATACACTTCATTGTTTTAACCTAAAACAGTGTATGTATGTATGTATGAATACATGCATGTACGTGTGTGGTTGATAAAGAAAAAAAATAAAGACATGATGATGATCTATGTAAACAAGGCCAATGGAAAGTGACCATTCTTGATTATATTTTCAATATCCCTTCTTTAATTTCAGATTCAACTGACTATCAAGACCATGAGAACCAGATTCTTGGATCTTCTTTGTAGTAAACATCGTTGAAAGTAAATAAAGAAACGAACTTCGAGTTTGCACTGCGAGACTGAGAACTCAGAGGGTGTGTCAAACTCAATCATTAATCCATAAAATCCTTTTCGCCCAGAACACACTCAAGCTGAAGGATCTTGAAAGTTAAACCATTTGCAATAAAACATTTTTATAGAATAATTTCTTATTGGCACATTTCATCTGTACATTTTACACTGGGATGTATGTGCATGTCATGATGTATGCGAACCTACATATTGTCTCTAAACGTATATATCTTAAACTTAATGTGTGTCTTGCATGTCGTTTAATGTAAGTCTGAAGAGTCCTAAAAGCTCCTAAGGCCATAAAAGCTGGAGGTGAGAAAATAATTAGGTTTTGACAAGTTAATGGTTGCGGTTAAGTGACCTTGGATGACCGCAGGTCCTATACCCGAGGCACCACGGTCGCGCCCAGAGAGAGCAGTTGTCAACCAAAGAGTGCCTTTGTAGGAAGAGGTTAAGGGCCACCAATTGAGAATCTGGTTTTCTCAGCCGTTCTCCAAGCTCTTTTTCTCTCGAAAGTATGGCTGTTCTACGTTTCTGGTTGAGAACGTGATCAAGATCTGACTTATATTTAATGAGGATGATCATCTTTGATGGGTACTATAGTCCATTTCTTTTATCGAGTCATATTTGCACCGACTCGCAGCGTTGCCCTTTTAGCTCGGAAAAGTTTCCTGGTCGCTGATTGGTTAGAATTATCTTGTCCAACCAATCAGCGACCAGGAAACTTTTCCGAGCTAAAAGGGCACAGCTGCGAGTCGGTGCAAATATGACTCGCTAAAAGAAATGGACTATAGTGCTTAATAAGTTAGTAGACGCGACTTATCAACAAAAGATTATGGATTCGATTCCCTTGGGCCCCAAAATGTGTCAGACTCATTACATAATGACTCAGTTGACGTTATAGAATTACAGTACCATGGCGAGTCACACCAAGGGTGGAAATGGGCTTGAGAATATCAACCACATCCCCAAATATTTGCTGAGAACAATCATTCCGGAGCTATCCCTAATTAGGGACAAGTCTTAAGCGAAAATAATTATGCTAGTATATTTTAGTTCCTAACCCCCATTAAACGACATGATGCCAATTCAATGTAAACATTATGTGACACATATGCAGTTTATAAAAAAAAAAAAAAAAAATGATAATAGTGTTGATGACAGCTGAAACATAGCCACAACTTATACTACCAATGGTAGTGATAGATTTAGCTAAAATTGGGGAATACAAATTTCAATGAAAAATACCATAGAGAAGCTAAAGCATAACAGCAACAAGTAAAGAGAAGTAAGATAAGCTACTGGCTGGAAATCCTTCTTTGGCCACACGATCTGTTTATCTGCTATTATTATTATTATTATTATTATTATTATTATTATTATTATTATTATTACTTTCTAAGCAACAATCCTATTTGAAAAAGAAGGATGCTATAAGCCCAAGGACTCCAACAAGCAAAATAGCCAAGTGAGGAAAGAAAATAAGGAAATAAACTACAAGAGAAGTATAAGAACAATAACAATATTAAATCAAATCTCATATATAAACAATAAAAACTTCAAAATAACAAGAGAAAGAAAAATAAGAAAGAATACCGTGACCGAGTGTACCCCTAAGCAAGAGAACTCTACCCAAGACAGTGGAAGACCATGGTACAGAGGCTATGGCATTAGCCGAGACTATAGAACAATGGTTTGATTTTGGAGTGTCCTCTTAAAAGAGTTGCTTTCCATAGCTAAAGAGTCTCTTCTACCTTGAGCAAAGAAAAATTGTTTGGTAATCTCAAAGAGGCTAGGTGTACGAGGACAGAGGAGAATGTGGGAATAATAGGCCAGAAGATTCGGCGTACGTGTAGGCAAAGGTATATTGAGCCGTAACCAGAGAGAGGGATGCAATGTAATACTGTCTGGCCTGTCAAAAGATCCAATAACTCTTCAGCGGTAGTATCTCAACGGGTGGCTGGCGCCCTGGCCAATCTTCTACTTATTAAGTACAAAACGGTTTCAGTGTTTTTCCACCTTCATAAATGACCACGATAGAACACACTGCATAATGTCGCCTATAAAAAGTGACATTTCTTGTGAAATTCCATTTGAAAACATCGGAGACAGATTACTCAGCCTTCAAGCAATGTTATGATATGTTAAGATTTTTATTATCAATGCCTCTATGCCCTGGAGAACGGACATCCCATTTTTAGCAATTCTGAATGATCTTGGGCGAGGTTAGAAGTATTATTCACGAGCCTTCTGTTAATCGTATTTGAATAAACAAGCTTTACACGATTCTCCCTGAAACAAACTTTCAATGAATTAACACGCTTACTTTTTCAAATCAGGAACATATATATTACTACGTAAACCTTGCTCTACATGTTTATAAAATAGAGCTGATACAATTGTATTATTATTATTATTATTATTATTATTATTATTATTATCATTATTACTTGCTAAGCTACAACCCTAGTTGGAAAAGCAGGATGCTATAAGCCCAGGGGCCCCAACAGGGAAAATAACCCAGTGAGGAAAGGAAAAAAGGAAAAATAAAATGTTTTAAGAACAGTAACAATATTGAAATAAATATTTCTTATACAAACTATAAAAACTTTAAAAAAATAAGACGAAGAGAAATTAGAAAGAATAGTGTGCCCGATTGTACCCTTAAGCAAGAGAACTCTAACTCAAAACAGTCGAAGACCAAGGCACAGAGGCTATGGCACTACCCAAGACCCAGGTCTACAGGGCTGAGGACTATGAAGAACGAAATAAGAGATGATGAATGGAGAAGTATTGAATTAAAAACTCAAGATAGAGACGACAGGCGAAATTTAACCGAGGCCCTTTGCGTCAGTAAGCGTAGGAGGAGATGATAATGATATTTGTATATATAATAGATAGATAGATAGATATGCATATTATATATTTATACATATATATACATATATTTATAAAGACATAAATAAATAAATATATACATACACACACACATATATACATATATATATATATATGCATATATATAATAGATAGATAGATATGCATATATATATATATATATATATATATATATATATATATATATATAATATATATATATATATATATATATATATATATATATATATATATATATCTATAAATATATATATATATATACATATGTATATATATACATATGTATATATATACATATGTATATATAAAATATATGGATAGATATACATATATATATTTATACATATAAATACATGTATTTACAAATATATATATATATATATATATATATATATATATATATATATATATATATATATATAATATTTATAGCTTATATATGTGTGTATAAAATTATATATATATATATATATATATATATATATATATATATATATATATATGCATGTATAAATATATAATTATATACACACATATAATATACTATATTATATATAGTACATGAATATTTAAATATATATATATATATATATATATATATATATATATATATATATATATATATATATATATACATATATATGTATATATACATATATATGTATATATACATATATAAGTATATATAGAGTATATATACTATATCTATTATACTAGCAGGTGCAACTTGGGACGGATATTGTTTATGAGATCAGCATTGTCCCTCGTTGACGTCGCTCACTATCGCGCAGTTCACCGTAATGTTGATACGTTTAACAGTATATATAAGAAGCCTACATGATAGCTGTGTCTTTTCAATTGTAGATATTACCGTAAAATCTGGCAGGAACAGAAACTATATTTCACATCAATCCCTGAAATTTTTATTTGGATGTGGAGATTATTCTAGGAAGAATTTACTCCACCGCCAAAAATAACCATTCAACCCATACCGAAATAAACGTTTGGTTTGGCTTTTCTATGTCGGATATCAACATGAAAATTGGTATGGACAAACTAAATATCCATCCCATAAATCCCTGAAAATTATATTTAGATATGTGAAATATTCTACGAGTAATTTTCGGTGCCGCCGAAAATCAGCCTCCGCGGACATGGAAAAATGATTACTGTGACTTTTCTACGACAAGCATCAATACGAATATTGGTATGAATATAGTTCACATAACACCAATCAAACTCTGTAAAAATCATTTGGATATCTGTAAAAATCTAGGAGTAGTTTGCTGCTCCTCACTGATATTTTAGCTAAATATCGTCACCTACGAACCAAAGTGACAGCGAGGGCATGCCTTTGGCAGGTATGAATATGAATATTGGCAGAAACAAAGCTTATATATGTCTAGATAATCCCTTAAAATTTCATCTGAATATAGTTATTGTTATAGGGGTTATTGACCCCGCCGCCAAAATAACAGCTGCTCGCCACCCCCCCCCCACCCCCAGCAGGTGATAATGGGTTGGGTGAGTTTCATTTGCGAAAATTTTGGCATTTCATATAAGGTCAGTAGGTTGGTTAGGGCACCAGCCACCCGTTGAGATATTACTGCTAGAGTGTTGTGGGGTTCTTTGACTGGCCAGACAGTACTACATTGCATCCTTCTCTCTGGTTACGGTTCATTTTCCTTTACCTACACATACACCGAATAGTCTGGCCTATTCTTTACAGATTCTCCTCTGTCCTCATACACCTGACAACACTGAGATTACCAAGCAATTCTTCCTCGCTCAAGGGGTTAACTACTGCAATGTAAATGCTCAGTGGCTACTTACCTCATGGTAAGGGTAGAAGAGACTCTTTAGCTATGGTAAGTAGCTCTTCTAGGAAAAGGACACTACAAAATCAAAGCATTGTTCTCTGGCCATGAATAGTGCCATAGCCTCTGTACCATGGTCTTTTACTGTCTTGGGGTAGAGGTCTCTATTCTATCTTATTTCTATTCCTCTTATTTTGTCAAGTTTTCATAGTTTATATAGAATATATTTATTTTAATGTTACTGTTCTTAAAAGATTTTATTTTTCCTCGCTGGGCTATTTTCCCTGTTGGGGCCCTTTGGCCTATAGCATGAAGCTTTTCCAACTGGGTTTGTAGCTTAGAAATTAATAATAATAATAATAATAATAATAATAATAATAATAATAAATAATAATAATAATAATAGTAATAATAATAATAGCAATAATTATAATAATAATAATAATGATAATAATATATATCTATATGTGCGTGTGTATATATTCATTCATCTATATTGTAGATATAATATAATATATATATATATACATATATATATACACATATATATATACATATATATATATATACACATATATATATATATATACATATATATATATATATATACATATATATATATATATATATATATATATATATATATATATATATATATATATATACTGTATATATAATCTGATAAAGTCTTGGTCTTTAGTGGAGTTCCCCAAAGCCGAGCAACCCTGTAACTTCTCTCGTCCCTCTGCCAGTGTCGCTAACACTCTCGAAATGAGTTTTCTTTTTCAATTTTTTTTTTTTTTTTTTTTGTCTTGAGCTACAGCGGATCCTCACGGGTTGGTCTCAACGGAGCACAGCGAGTGTGTCCCCTCCAACCGCAAAAACCTCTTCGACCACAATTGCTTCGCTTTTTTTCCGTTTTGTTTTTGTAACTTGATTCTTAACGATGATTTTCCATCCCTTAAGTCCATCCATCCATCCATTCCCCCAATTTTCTCTCGCTCTTTTTGGAAGGAAAAGGTTTTCCCCGTTTCTCATGTGCAAGTATTGGAACATGAGGGTAATTATTATTGTCTTCATTAGTAAATAATAACAATAATTATAATAATAATAATAATGATAATAATAATGATAATAATAATAATAATAATGATAATAATAATAGTAATAGGCTACTTAAACTAGGATTATTCATATCCTTTCTATTATCATCATCATTATTATTATTATTATTTTGAATAAAGGCATAGTTATATCCATGTATTGTTTCTATCATATCCTTCTATTGTATTATCATCATCATCATCATTATTATTATTATTATTATTATTATGAATAAACGCATAGTTCTATCCATGTATTGTTTCTATCATATCCTTCTATTGTATTATCATCATCATCATTATTATTATTATTATTATTATTATTATTATTATTTTGAATAAATGCATAGTTCTATCCATGTATTATTTCTATCATATCCTTCTATTGTATTATCATCATCATCATCATTATTATTATTATCATTATTATTATTATTATTATTATGAATAAACGCATAGTTCTATCCATGTATTGTTTCTATCATATCCTTCTATTGTATTTGAATATTACCCTAATTTGAAATTAAACATACTTTAGCTGTCGCTATTATTATCCTCATTAATTTTGTTACTGCTATTGTTAATCAATATCATCGTTATTATTATCATTCTCCTCATATTATCATTACTATAATCATTATCAATCATTGCTATGGAACTTCATTATGATTTTATAAAAATTACATCTAAAGGAATTCTTCAAAATATAGGTATACAAAAATGACGAAAGAACCTCCTCCTCATCGCATCTTCAGAGAAAGTTCTATAATAATAATAATAATAATAATAATAATAATAATAATAATAATAATAATAATAATAATAATAATAATAATAATAATAATAATCTTTATTTCAGCAAAAGCTATATACAGAATTACAATAAGGGTATGGTGGTCTTACATTTTTGACATCAGTAAAAAAAAAGATGAGATATGCAATAATATCAGTGATATATTATAAACATCAATTAGCAGGTTGACCACAGAGTTCTAAGGTCTGGGTAACAAAATCATAATAGCATTAACGCTTAATAATGATGATAACATGCATATCAGCAAACAAAAATATAGGGAGAAAACAAAAATGGCGATGACAATGATACTTAAATATAGAGAAGATAGATATAAGAGTATACTGGACTCATTCTCTTGGCTAGCTCTTCACTGAGGAGGAAAATGCAATGCATTCAATTTCAGTTACAGCGGCCTATATAGTAATATTTATACTGTCTTATAAAACGCAGAAAACTTTATTTACGTTTTATTTCAACTTTAATAGATTCATTGAATGACTGGTTTAAGGTTTTCTGGCGTTATGGTTTAATTGATATTAATGCAACCTGCAATGGGATGGGCCTATGCAGTGGTAAGATGCAATGCAGTGGTCCAGCTATGGCATAGTTTTTGTATTAACTCTATATTTTCCATAGATGTAGTGTGACTGATGAATAGTCGAACTGAAGGGAGTGAATTCTAGAGAAAAAAAAAATCTGACACAACTGATAATTTACGCTTTGATTCAGCAAATATTGTCATCAGTTAAATCGTACGTTTGCTGTACCATATCTGAGATACAGCAATATTGATAAGAAAAAGTTGTGACACTTTCCACGGGCTCGAATTACATAAACATTAAACTGAAACATAACACAGTATCGTATCATATTCCCTTTCACAACATATCAATTACTCTCCTTTCCAAGTACATTTAAAAAAAAAATATTCCCTTGTCTTTATAGAAATTACAACTCCGCGACAGATTATTGTCTTCCTTAACATGCATATTCAGCCCTTTTCACATTATATTACTATCAAATCTGTCTTTATAACTTTGTCGGTCCATATATTACACGTATTAATGTATATATATATATATATATATATATATATATATATATATATATATATATATATATATATATATACATATATATATATATATATATATATATATATATATATATATATATATATATATATATATATATATATATATATATATATATATATATACATATATATATATATATATATATATATATATATACATATATATACATATATATATATATATATACATATATATATGTGTGTGTACTATATATATATATATATATATATATATATATATATATATATATATATATATATATATATAGTGTATACATATGGCAGGACAGGATTATAAATGAAATTATAAGAAAGATTACTCGAGTGCCATGAGATCATGGTGAGGGGTAGATAGAGATGGTTTTTACATGCTATTCGCACTCCCCAAGAGAGATTAGTTCACAAAACTTTCAACTGGGCTCCAAGAAACACTAGAAGAGTTTGAGGATCCAGGCCAACACGACCAAGGACTATGAAGCGCGACGTGGGAGATGATGACTGAAGAGGTATTGATTTAAAAGCTCAAGATAGAGATAATTGGCAAAATCTAACCGATGCCTTTTGCGTCAGTAGGCGTAGAAGATGATGAAGATGATATAATTATATAAAAGTTGATTATATTACTAGCACTTGTGAATTTCCATACGCTTTAACTTCGAATTCGTTCAGCCAAAGGTAGGATAATGCCTTTACTGGTGAAGATTTCTGTTCAGCCGAGAATTCAAACCATAGTGCCGATAGAAATATGGATAAGGATTAAGCTACAGCCGGTTAAATTCAAGATACATACAGGTGATAGGTAAGTATCTAACACTTAGATGTTTTATGATAATGCCATCACGAACATGTGTCTAGATTCTCTAGAAGTTTTTAAGAATTTAGATTGGGAAAATGTAGGAATAATGGGGAAGATCTTAACAACTTAAGATTTACAGAGGACATAGTTCTATTCACTGAATCATGGGAGGAATTGCAAAGAAAGATATATGATTTGAATAGAGAAAGCAGAAATGTAGCACTGAAAATTTATATTAGAAAACCTAAGAATATGTTCAACGAAAATACAGACAGGATAGGCCTACATGTGTTATGGACGAACCTCTAGAGAGTGTTAATGAATATACATACGTAGGACAGACAATATTGCAAGGTTTTTCCCAGGACAAGTTATTCCAATCCAGTCTGTTTATGGTCTTTCTATGCCAGTCTATACCCGCAAAATTTCTGACTTAGTTTGCAATCTCTAGAGACCAATTCTGTTATTCTTTTTGTCCAGCTATTACCTGTCATTTTAATTGTATGTCTTGCCCACGCCCATTTCTTTTTCTTACCTCTTGTTAGAACATAGTCTACTTTAGTTTGCTCTCACATCCATGCTGCTCTTTTTCTACCACTTAGTGTTATTCCCATCATTATTCTTTCCATAGCTTTTTGAGTTGCATACAGATTATGTTCTAGGGATTTAGTAAGGCTCGAAGTTTCTGATGTATACATTATGTCAATACTGGTAGGACCATCTCATTAAATAATTTTCTTTTTCAAGAAAGTAGCATTTCAATTTTCTTAATCTCATTTTGTTACCCAAAATGCCCTCCCTCCCATAATAATCCTTCTTTTAATTTCGGTCTAGTCTCCTGGAGAAACGCTGTTTGCTGTTCGAAGTACGTATATTCTTTGACAATCTCTAGAGGTTCGTCCATAAATCTACTGCATTTTCATTGAATATCATCTTAGTTTTACTCATATTAATTCAAGTTCTTACTTTTCTGCTTTCTCTATTCAAATCTTCTATCATCTTTTGTGATTGATATTGAAGGTCTTTTATTACAGCTGAAGTTTTGACAAGATATAAAGTTTCCATAAAGTCTATAAATGCCCTACATAGTGGTTTGTCATACTCTGTTGGGTTTTTTCCTATAGCTGGTTAAAGACAAGGATATGGTCAGTTGTGGAATATCCGCTTCTAAAACCTGCCTGATATTGTGAAAAATGTAAATAGTTTATATGTTGCTAATAGTAAACTAATAAACTAAGCGGTAATTTTTCAGATCTTTTGTGTCTCCCTTTTTTGTGAATTAATAAAATGATATAGTTTTTCAAAGCTGTAAGTATAGAGCCAATGTATATATATATATATATATATATATATATATATATATATATATATATATATATATATATATATATATATATATATATAAATACATAGGCCTACTATAAGCATTCAGTACCCGTTGATGTGAAGCAATTGGTGAAGACAATACCAGCATTTGTAACCAATTTCCGCAAGCTAGCAGAAGCGCTGGGGACAACAAACACTGTTATTAGGGCAAACGCTTCCCTTCCACTCAAAGTTTACTTTCCCGCACCCAAAATCATTTGGTGCTAAAGGACGGTTTTCTTGGCCAGGTGTGAGAGCCAGCAGGTAGCGAGTTAATTGGCTAATAATTGGGCAATAGGAGGAGCCGAGTGACACCCGCCAAGTTGATTGGTTGTTTTCAAAGGGGCCACCCGGGGATGCCACCCCTGAGCCTCAAGAAAGAGCCAAGAACCGAACATTTTGGCGCTGAAGAATGTTGCGGGTTTCGGTACTAATAGATATTCAATTACCTGTAAAGATCGCCATTGTGCAAGCGTGCTCCTGACCGCCCCCCCCCCCCCCCTTCACCCTAATCAGTTACTTTATTCCGCAAACATGAAATTCTGGTCTGAAGTCTGAAAATTTTCAATCTTGAGGATACTTTCAAGCAACAGTTTCATCTTTGTTATCCAGAAACTTCAAAATATTCAGCAGGTGGACACAGCTTTGTTCAGAGTAGTGGGGCAGTTTCAACAAAAGAAAAATTGTTAGAAAATAATTACAACACACAAGAAGGAAATTATATAACGTGGTAAGAATCATAATAATTGCCAGAAGTTATCACAAGCGCCCAAAAAATAGTTTCAAGTAATGATAAGTCTATATAAACTTATAAAGATAAATTATCAAAGGCAACATTATGAAGTTCACTTTCGATTGCCAATTATTTTCCTAATAAGTAAATGAAATCATCGATTATATTTTCAAAAGCTATTTCTTATCCCACCCTTCATTAACCAACTTCGTCTGCATTGTATTTCTCACGCTCAGGAGAATTTACCTCCTCCTGAAGAACTTATGAGAGAGAGAGAGAGAGAGAGAGAGAGAGAGAGAGAGAGAGAGAGAGAGAGAGAGAGAGAGAGAGGGAGGAAAGCTTGGAAGTATTTTCTCCGTCAATAATCTTACCCAAAACCAACGAGTCATTACAACATGAAAGGGACGTTTGATAACCCGCTATGCCCACCTTTCGATACCCAAGAGATTTCCCCTCACTTTGCTTCCTCCTCCTCCTCCTCTCTTCCTCCTCCTCCTCCTCCTCCTCCACTTGCCCTTATTCCTCCTCCTCCTCACTTATCCTTTGCCGCCACTTGAGTGTCCCTGGAGAGAAAAAGGAACCTTCTGGAGAAAAGAGTCTTTGTTACTAAGCGTTAACCACCCGAGAGGGAGGCCCCCCCCCCCACAACAACCACCACCACCAGGAGAGACACAAGAAAAGCATCTTTTTAAGGTTTATTTCTGTAATATACTTCCCATTGACTCTACCACATTGTTTGAATTAAACTTATCACACAATTATAGGTAAAATAGCGTGAAAAAAATAAGTTAATTCATATATATATATATATATATATATATATATATATATATATATATATATATATATATATATATATGCATATTATATATACATATATATATATATATATATATATATATATATAAATATTATATTTATATATATACACTGTATATATACATATATATAAATGTGTATGTATATATGATATATATACATACAGTATATACATGTATATATACTGGATATATTTACACACATGTATATATAATTTATATTATATATATATATATATATATATATATATATATATATATATATATATATATATATATATATATATATATATATATATATATATATAGGCATATATTTGTGTGCGTGCATGTGTGTGTACGAATATGTGTATCTTCCTTATATGATAAAAAGCAATTGTCTGGCAATATATATACAAATATATATGTATATATATACATATATATATGTGTGTGTATATGTATATATATATATATATATATATATATATATATATATATATATATATATATATATATATATATATATATATATATATATATATCCTATAAATATATAATTATACATATTCGGTCACTCTCAGCTCTCCCCATCCTTCGGGTAAGGGGAGAGATAGCAGTCAATCATTGGTAAAAGTAAGATGGGTTTGCAAGCGTGTACATATCTATCCAAATATCTAACCGTCGCTTGTTACGGGTCGCGTACACTAGTTATAAATATAAATCATGGGAAATATATATATATATATATATATATATGTGTGTGTGTGTGTATGTATATATAAAACTATCTATGTCCTTTTTCCCACACGAGAGATTCACAGCAGTTAATTCCAATATCAATTAGAGAATCGTGTATACGAACATTAAACTGAGAAATACTTGTATATTTTAGATCTATGAAGACATTTACAAGGGCCAAACAAACGCTTTTGGCAACTTTACTCTTCCGTTAGAGAATTTTCATCAGGAGATTAATGCCCCACTTAATCACCTGCATGATAACTGCCAGGAACCCATCGCTTCTAATCATCCTGGCCAGTGAAGATTTGTCAAAAAGGCTACACAAGATGCATGGAGGGAGATTTGGCTAAAGCTTTCATATCATCCTTTGAATAAATTTCCTGTTTTTACTATTTTTATGAGCATAAATATACTTTAGCCGATGATTACATTCAAAATAGTATTCCATCATTTTTTCAACTCTATTATTACTGCTTCATATGGTACAGTTGGCTTCATCAATTCCGGTACACTTCATGGGAAGCTAAGGAAACATCAGTGTACCGGAAGTAATGAAGCCAACTGTACCTTCGTAAATTTAATAAAGATTTATTATCACTCATACAGCAGGCTATATAATCATATGCTTTTTATATTTTTACCATAGAACTGTTCGAGAGGTAGTCACGTAAGAGCTAGTTCCATCAAGCAATTTCTGTTCCAACATATTTATCATTGTCATCTCCATTTTTTTCTTTTTCTCTTTCTCCCTCTCTTTTTGTTTGCTGATATGTATGTTATCATCATTGTTAAGCGTTAATTCTATTGTGATTTTGTTACCCAGACCTTAGAACTCTGTGGTCAACCTGCTAATTGATGTTTATAATATATCACTGATATTATTGCATATCTCATCTTTTTTTTTTTTTTTTTACCGATGTCAAAAGTGTAAGATCACTGTACCCTTATATGGCTTTTGCTGAAATAAAGATTATTATTATTATTATTATTATTACTATTATTATTAATATTATTGTTATTATTATTATTACTATTGTCATTAGGCATATAATAACAAGGTACGCCAATACTCCTTTAGGTCTAACTAGGTAGAGTAAACAGATTTCAAAATGTATGTATCCAGATTTGGCTCATTACAGAATTCGTGACAGATTTTTTTTTAGAGAAACCGAGTCTACCTGCCCAAAGATTGTAAGCAAGGAAAGATTGTAAGTTCCTTTATGTTTGTTATTTACATAACTCACATATTCGTTAGCATTAGTTGGAATGCATTATAGATAGCAAAAAAAAATGTGCCACTCTTCCTGATGTTTCCGCTCGTCCCTAACATACAATACCAAGACTGTTATCCTTAACATACACATGGAGAGCGAGCCAGTAGGTGCTGTATTTATACGAAATGCCTCAAATATCATCTTCTATAAAAATTGCAATTGATTTCTACTCGTTCTTATTAGTATCATGATTAATCATTATCATTATAATGCTATACTTTGTGGGAAGTCAATAATAATAATAATAATAATAATAATGATAATGACAATAATAATAATAATAATAATATTAATTCTAATAAATAATAATAATAATAATTATTATTATTATTATTATCATTTTTATTATTATTATTATTTCAGCCGGTAATTGAGCAAATGTCATTCTTCAAGGTTGGGAAGTCAAATTCAGGGTAAGTCTTAGTCGAGTGTTTAATGCAGACCTCACAATTTCAGTAAAAAAAAAAGAAAAAAAAAAAAAAAGTTAACAGCTACGCGTCTCAAGAGTATCATCTACTACCCAAATCTAAATAATAATAATGATAATAATAATAATAATAATATTATTATTATTATCTTCAAATTAATCATATCAATGTATTTTAATGGTGTCTTTGAAACTAGGTGAAGGTAAAGGCCTCGCTTCGGAGAAGAGTTAAAATTATTGCTGATTCCAGAGGATTTTTTTTTTTTTCCCCAGATCTTTGAGATGCGTTGTAGTGACCGAGTGTCGGGAGACTCAATTCTTCAGCTCTTTGTTATATACATTCCAAGAGCCTAACTAATAAATGGAATTTTTAGATTTTCACCTTGAATAAGTTTGATATTTATTGTAATGGATATCATGACTAGTCAAGCTACAACCCTAGTTGGAAGAACAGGATACTACAAGTCCAAGGGTCCCAACAGAGTGACCAGCCCAGTGCAGAAAGGATATCGAGAAATAATGAATAAATTATATATGAGAAGGAAAATTAAATTAGAAGTTTCTCCGATTTAACAGCCCGATTAAGATTATTCCACAATTTGCTCGCACCCGGAATAAAACATCCAGAATGAGGAATAAGGAATTTAATTGACCGCAACTTTTTGCCCTACAAATTGAGATGAAAGTCGGTAGCTCAAGACCCGTCAGGAGAACAATACTCAAAACCTGATAAAATGAAAGCATTCAACATTACTTCAGGATACATTGATCGCCAAAACTTTTTAAAATACTTTCAAAATGGCCAATTTTTGTGCAACTGAAGAAAAAAACAGACCGAACGTGCTTTTCAAAAGCAAATTTGCAATAAAGTATTTCACCTATAATTTTAAAGGGTTTATATATACTGTAGTTAAAATGAGATTGTCAATGCGAAGATCTGAATGTTCAGGGACCAATCTTCTTTGCCTACTTACAATCATACTTTGAATTCTGTTTGGGTTCAACTTCATACCTCATAATTTGCACCAAGCAATGATTTTAGCTAAATCTGTATTAAGGGATTCAACAACCATGTATCTACAGCCAATAGATATAATTGAAACGATGAGAGTGGCATCAGGACCAAACCACATACCATTCGAAGATACAGTTTTGACATTCGTAACACAATGGAACATGTTTGAGGAAACAAAAATTCCAGAACACAATGGAAAGTCCTTGAGTATTACTTATGCTATGAGTACTGTACTGCTACACCCTCCCATATTATTATTATTATTATTATTATTATTATTATTATTATTATTATTATTATTATTATTTGCTAAGCTACAACCCTATTTGGATGAGCAGGATGCTATAAGCCCAGGGGCTCCAACAGGGAAAACAGCCCAGTGAGGAGAGAAAACAAGGGAAAATAAAATATTTTAAAAACAGTAACATTAAAATATATATTTCCTATATAAACTATGAAAACTTTAACAAAACAAGAGGAAGAGAAATAAGACCGAATAGTGTGCCTGAGTGTACCCTCAAGCGAAAAATAAGTAAATACTAAGGGTTATATTCGGGTCCAGCAATAACTCCTAAATGAAATCATTTCGGGCATTTTTTATAATAAACTTCGTTGCCTTATAAAGTATTGCACTTAGATAAGTAGATTTTCTTCTGTGAATATCTTGAAGGTAAAAAGGGAAATTTTGCCGAAACTTTGGAAAAACGGATATTTAGTCTAGAGACTCACTTCAGCAATGTCCATAATTATGTTCCTTTCTTATCATCATTATTTATGGTAAGATAAAAGAAAATTAAGACGACTTTCCGTCGAAACGAATGCATCTTCACATAGGCCAATAGTGAGAAAGGTTGCCTGCGATAAAACTACATTCACTCTGAGAAAGTTACATTCATGTAAATATTTAACAATATGGACAGCCTCTTGCTTTATACAATGAGGCTATTATTATTATCATTATAAGTAGTAGTAGTAGTATTAGTAGTAGTAGTAGTTGTAGTAATCAACGACTCGAAAGTGTCAGATATGAAATGAAATTCTTTTGGACTTACACTATTCGACATTGGAATAATAATTTAACACATTTATGTAATTGTAATTCTGGTCTCCATATTGTGCTTTATGACGAGTAATGATATATGTATATGTATATATATATATATATATATATATATATATATATATATATATATATATATATATATATATATATATATATATATATATATATATATATA
>NC_090761.1:30015156-30022656 GCF_036898095.1 Palaemon carinicauda
CGACATAGATTATCCTCCTATTCTTAGGCTAATATAAAGTGATCCTAGTAATATTTCCACTCCAGTTGTGACTCTGGACCCTCCTTCAACAGATCTGCAGTCTGATCAGGACAAAGAGTAGACAGTTGTAGTTTTACCTTCCCACCAGTGGCTGAGCCCCATTAAGGGTGACCCACTTGAGCTGCAGCCAATAATGCGCAAACCTTATTCCAGGGAATTTTGTAGAACTTTACAAATAACTCATATTTTGTCCTACTTATTCCTCTCTTCATCTCCAGGGTGTGAAAATTTATCGTGATGCTTTATCTTTTTATCTATCTTTTCTATTCTTTTTTATCCTTTGCATGATTAATTTGATCTACCCCTCTCGTTCTATTTTCTAATTCTATCGATCGCTCAACACTCATGTTGACATACAGATAGTTGATGTCTGTATGAAATGTTCGTTGGGTCCTAGTTTCCTAAGCATTGCACTCTAGGATGAATTATTCACTTATCTTGAATGTAAATTACATATCAAAATTATATCTATTTCATTTACGTCTCTCTGCTTAATTGCAAGGCTGTGTTAGCTAGGAAATTTATTGTCCACTATGCATCTTCTCTTCCGATTTTCCCATTTTCAGACAATTAATGACAAGTTATAAATTATTTACAGGTATATTCCTCTTGAGCCATAAGATTACTCCTTGTATTCTTGTAGACACCCATCAAGACCTCTGCTTCTACAGATTGATTAATAGCAATGGTTGATCCGACACGGAACCTCAACTTTGCGTAGGGCTACACGAGATGTCCCACACCTCTCGACATTCACCTGTCTGGATGCTGATACGTGAGAGAGCGCCTATTCTAAAACAGTACTGTACATTCAATCTTCAACTACTGTGCTGAACGGAGTGATACAATCCTGTTTTTTTGCATCAGGGGTCATTAGGCCATACGGCCTGTTCTCAATGACCACCATATACATTTGGATGAAGGAGGTCCGTGAACCAGCATAACGACAACAGTATGTTTCCCCATTGACGTTGTACTGCATGTGATTCATACATGCTTGTACACTGTATGGGTATTGTTTTTTTTTTTTTTGTCTTATAGCTCGCAGTTCCCTGCACTAATAATAGACCAGCTGATGTAAACTTGCAAGTACATGTTTCATTTTGTTTGAATTTTTGTGATGTTCTTGCTCACAAGTCCTTGTAAATAAGTTCATTGTCTGTTTAATAAAGCTCAGCCGCATTAACCTCACTTTTTAGTTATAACCTAACGGTCCATTTGCACGTTGGTGACCGCTGGAAGACCAGCTCCCTCCCACCTTCTTCCTCACTGCTGTGGTTTACTGTTTTAAGATGTAACCCTCTTACCCTAACTCTTTTATCAACACCACACCCATCAAACTACTGGCCTTCGCCAGTACAGAGGCACTCGACTGGTTTCAGCGTGCAAAGGTCCAGAAAAGCATTAAGGGAGTGACTCACTCAAGCACCAAAGCAAGCTATGTTCTCACAGCAATCCCAAGGACACTTTCCCAGAAATCTCAGATTGGCTTTGCAACCAAGGAGACACCCCCAATAGCATACAATGCCCTCAAAACATGCCTCCTGGAGTTTTACTCACCATTGCCAGCCATTCATATAGCCAAGCTCTTTCAACAACCATTGGGAGACTAAAAGGCTTTGTTAATTCTCAGGGAAATGACTAGTATCGCTCGCCTGCAACCTGTCGCAGACGACTCTCCTCGGGAGGTGAACCTACTTTGTACCCTTTAGATACGACACCTACCCGAACCTGTATGTGCTGCCATACCTGATGCCGATATTTTGCCCATGAAGGACATGATTACTAAAATCGACGCCCATATGGACAGCCACTTCACCACATTCAAGAACTCCCTCAACGCCTCCATTCCTGATGAAGAGCACAACTATTCAACATCGACCAAAGCTGACATGAATGCGGTAGGACACAAATGCCCACCCTGTGACATGCCAGAGCAATAACAAAGCTGTCCACCACCCACATATACCACTTCTAGCTCACGCCTCAACCAACGACCTCTACTACCATTTACTGACGTCTAGCGGCCGCAGTTATGCTACTGCCACTCCAGATTGAGGGCTGCTGCAAGGAAATGTGCCAAAAAAACCTGTAAGTAGACCATCGCTTGTGGCAGTGGCCTCCCCTATCACAAATCTTTTCTTTTCACATGATACAGGTACGGGTGTGAGATTTTTGGAAGACACGGGTGCTGGTCATTCTCTTTTACCAAGGCCACTCTCCAGAACATGACGTAGTCTGTCTAAGCCTGCCATTGTCCACCTGGCAGCTGCCAACAGATCTGCGATCCCCACCCACTGGTATGAGACCCTCACATTATCGTTTGGAAGTGCGAAATATCATTGCAAGTTTCTCGTTGCTGACGTCACATTGCCAATCCTCGGTGCAGATTTCCTTTCACATTTCCACCTCCTGGTTGATATTGCTCCCGGCGATTAGTCAACGCTTTCTGGTACACGTTGACACCTCTTCTCAACCCGTCACCTCCAATCTTGCTCTCCATATCAGCACACCCACGGATGGCTATACTCACCTCCTCACGTCGTACCAGGAAGTCTTACGTCCTGAACTTTGCCAAACACCCTAGGTTCCTGAAAAACATGGTATTTATAACCATATCAAGATGATGGGGCCCCCAGTGTTTTCCAGATTCAAGCATGTGACACCAGATCGTTTTGCAGCTACTAAAAAACGTTCGCCAAAATGGAAGAAATGGGCCTTTGCTAAGATACCTCATCCAGTGGCCATGGTCGTCGCCCTTACACATAGTCCTGAAGAAAGAAGTGTCCCTGCATCCTTGTGGTGATTACAGGCGCCTGAACATGCAGACAGAACCGGATCACTACCCCTTTCCTAACATCGCCAGAGTGACCTCCTACTTACACAAAGCAAAAGTTATCTCCACGATCGAACGCCTGAAGGGGTATTACTCAGGTGCCCTTGAGCCCAGAAGACATCCCTAAGACCACCATCACCACCCCTTTCGGTACATACTAAGTCAATCACTCCTGTTTTGGCCTTCATAATGCTAGGGCCACTTCAACGCCTCATGGATGGTATCATAGGTGACCTCCCCTTCTGTGTATGTCACATGGATAACATACTTGTGTTCTCTTCCTCCAAAGAGGAACACCTCCATCACTTAAACATCATGCTCTCCACTGATGCCACTGAGTTGCTATTGGTGCAGTAATCAAGCAGGTGCTCAATGGCTTGCCCCGCCCATTGGCCTTCTTCAGTTGAAAACTGGCCAAGGCGGAATCCGGCTACTCTACCTTTGACTGTGAATTACTTGTGGTGCATTTGGCTGTCTATCTTTTTCACAACTTCTTAGAAGGTACGCCTTTCATCATTCGCATAGACCACACGTCTCTAGTGCAAGCATTTACTTGACAGTCCGATGCCTGGTCTGCCCATCAACTACGACATCTCCCCGCCATGACTGAATACAATTGCACCCTTCAACATGTCCCTGGGAAAAGGAATCCCATTGCCGATGCCCTGTCAAGAGACAGATTAGCCGCCATTCACCTGGGATTGAATTACAATGCCTTGTCAGAATCTCAGCAAAAACATCCTGAGTACCAAGCATGTAAGACTTCTATACATTGCTCCATTGGGAAGACATCACCCTCGATGACTTCAACACCACCCTCTTCTGAGACATCAGTACTGGTAGACCACGACCATGGCCTTTCACATCCACCACGCCGATCTACTGCTCAGTTACTGAAGATGAATTCATTTGGCATTAACATTACTAAAGATGCTAAGGATTGGGTCCATGCCTGTATTTCATGCCAAACTTCAAAAGCACATTGACACATGGATTCAAGAGTGGGCACCGTCCCTCAGCTTCTGCATTGTTTTGCCAACATTCATGTCGATGTAGTAGGTCCCCTACCCACATCACAAGGACATTGTTTCCTGTCTACTGTCATTGACCAATCTGCTCGTTGGCCTGAAGCATTCCCATGGAAACTGCAACATCCGCCTAACTCTCATGGTGGATAGCGAGATTCGGTATCCCTGAGCATATTACTTCTGACAGGGGTACTACTTTTACCTCACAATTGTGCACATCATGAGCGAATATTGCTTTTGATACCTGTCAGCATGGCGATTTATATCCATATTGCTATGAGCTGTATTACATAGTGCTCCTGTAATCTAATTATTATAAATTTCTCTTTTTGAAATATCACAGCTGGCAATGAAAGCTTCCTCATTAAGATTTCATTAGTTTCGCTAATGTTGCTGCAGGATTTAAATGTCTCCCTTGAAGCTTCATAGTGACAATTTAAAGGTATTTCACAGATATGAAGCACTTTTAAACCTTTTTAACTTAGTATTGCCACTCTGAATATTGGAAGTGTGGTCGTTATTAGTGCGTAGGTCATCAACAGAATTTTCATTTATTGAATTGGCAGAGGTGATCAATTAAGAGGAGAGGAAGATCTGAAAAGTGTTGGACAGATGGAAGAGAGAGAGAGGATTTTGAAAGGAAGACCCTTAATATCCAAGAGGCATGAGATGAGATTGCAAGCAAGATAGAAGTGAATGGTAAAGTGCGTACAATAGGGGGTTCGACGTAGGTTGTTCTGCTGATTAGCTTTCGGTGTAGGTGTATGAAGCGGTTAATTTCATAAAAGGTTTCTGACCCCAAATTTCATTCATATTCTACAGTTAAAGTGTAAGTGTGACACTGGCCCCGTATGTTGTCTATTTTTGCGGGGATTGGATTCATGAATTCATTAGTAGGGATGACTGGCAAGGGGTCTGGGACGCCATTCACCAGCCAAGTACAACTTGGGGGACACCTGCAGCCGCAGTATGAGGTAAAAGATAAGAGGTTTCTCTATGAATGGAAGAAAGGAAGCGAAGCGGGAAAGGAGTTGGAACTAAAAAGCTATAAGTGAGTGCAGCATCAACTAGACTCCGAAAGGACAAAGCAAAGACCATTATGTAATGCCTACAGTGGACTGCTTGAAGAACCGCGATAACACCAACTCCAGGAGTTCCCGGGTTGGGAAAAATCCCTGATATGAAATTATATACAATTCCGGTATGTGTGTGTGTGTGTAAGTGGGTTTGTATTATACTGGCATAGTGTTTACATGGACCATAATTTGATTCTTCCCTTCTGCCTACAAGTCTCCTCTGTTGTGAAAAGATAACATCATCATTATTTGAAAATCAAGTAAAGGTGAAAAAGGGCTAACAAAGTCATGTCTAAAAACTGGCAAAGGCCTGCAAGGCTCTGCTCTCATGTCGTTGCGCCCTACAGAAAAAATAAAAGACAAATGGGATATATATGAATACATATAGATTTGAGCACATACATATCTATACACACACACACACACACACACATATATATATATATATATATATATATATATATATATATATATATATATATATATGTGTGTGTGTGTGTGTATATGTATATATATATATATATATGTATATATATATGTGTGTATATATATATATATATATATATATATATATATATATATATATATGTATATATATATATATATATATATATATATATATATATATATATATATATCAAATATTCGTAGACAGATACAATATGCAAACAAAATATTGACAACAAATGATTTCAGTATTATAGGTGGTGTCAAATAACAATGATTTACCTATTCTTGGGTCAGTATTGATCAAACGACTAGTTCCGTTGATAAATACCCAAGGTTCCTCCATTCAATTATGTTTATCATAGCCTTCTTCGTTTTTCTTTGTTTCTGTGTTGGCATTCAGTTTCTCATTACGCTTATGCGAAGTTGGTTGGACTAATCTGTTTGATGTGTATATGTTTTCCTCTTGATTTGCTTTAATTTTTTTGGACTAATTTTTACTATTTGAAATGTATTTGAATAATTTTAACTGTTTCTTAATTTTATGTATTTGTTCTGTTTGTAGCCCCGGAGAATGTGATTATGAAAATCACGTAACGTTGGGAATAAACGGATATTGGGAATAACAGCTTTCCGTTTTCATATTACAGAATATATATATATATATATATATATATATATATATATATATATATATATATATATATATATATATATATATATATATGTATATATATATATATATATATATGTGTGTATATAGTATATATATATATATATATATATATATATATATATATATATATATATATATATATATATATATATATATATATATATGTATATATGTATATATATATATACACACACACATATATATATATATATATATATATATATATATATATATATATATATATATATATCTATATATATATATATATATATATATATATATATATATATATATATATATATATATATATATATATTCTGTATGTATGTATACACAGAGACAGACTCATGTTTATAGTAAAAGAGCCACTCGCTGAAACGTTAGTTACAGTGTATTGCTACAACATTTTGATAATTTTTCTCAACTAAACCACTACAAATCTGTTGCCACCTATTGTCATAATTCAAATGAAATTTTCCATTTCACAAGAGATAGGAAATATAACATCACTGCACCCGGATTTCCACTAATATACCGTTCAAATAAAGCCATTGAAAGTTGCCAGTTACGGTGACGTCTTCATCGCCTTTAACGACTTTGGCTCCCTGGCATTCCGACCGTCTGTTTACTTCCACAAGAGGAGGAAGTTCGGCCGCGCATAGATACTCACTCCCCTCACTTGTTTGTTGTTGTTTACATTTACCCCTCGCGTGTGCTGTAAGTAATCCTTCATGAACCTTTGGCTGCTAGTAAAATGATTCATAAAAAACGAGAGAGAGAGAGAGAGAGAGAGAGAGAGAGAGAGAGAGAGAGAGAGAGAGAGAGAGAGAGAGAGAGAGAGAGAGTTGCGTAGCGTTTATCCTTTGCATGGTTGTCATAAATCTATGTATTTATTTGTATTTAGATAATATTATAACTAATATTGAACTTGAATGTAAATGTAAAACAACATTAACAATGATAACAAATAGCCAAAGACAATATTATGGTTGTCTCATCGGTTACTTCTCTCGAATAGAGCAAGTTTGAAATCGTAAATAATCAGAGGACTTTCCAACTTTATTCTTTTATTAATTCGTTTCATATAAAGGGGATAATGCACTAGATAATTTCTTGTGATTTATTCTTCATCTTAATTGGACTTCTTGATTTCCTTGACCCAATCTCTGACTTCCTCCATTTTTTTCTTCATCATTCTCCTTATTCCTTCCATACTCTGTAGGCACTTATAATAAACAAAGTTACCATCATGACGGGCCTACAGAAAAGTCGGCTTAACAAAAGCACAGTGGAGCCTGCGCGAAATAAGATACGTTTCTTGAAAGGGATAATTAACCCTCGCTTTACCACGTGGCATTAGAAATGCAGAGGAAAAGG
>NC_090761.1:30027656-30042656 GCF_036898095.1 Palaemon carinicauda
CCGAGCTAAAAGGGCACCGTTGCGAGTCGGTGCAAATCTGCCTCGCTAAAAGAAACGGACTATAGGTGATTACTTTTAACGGGAGCTATTCTTACTTTAGTTCTTAATCAGGGGATACGAACAAAGCACTGTAAAAAAGTAATGGTGATCGAAATAATACACAATTTACAAAATAGATATATTCTGTAAAAAGTTAACAATTCAAAATTAACACCAAAATTAAATCACTCGAAATATAAAATTATACTCCTTAAAAAATTATACGATCACTTGTTTCCCTAGAAATTAATTTATGAAAATATTTAATCTTTACAATTAATGAATAAATGACACTTTTAACACTTATATAAAGTAAATCAGAATTACACTTATATATACTTAACTGTTACTCTCACATCCTTTGGCTCACACAAGATAACCTAACGGTTAAGCAAAAACAAATACACTTCACTGTTTAATCAAAATCTCACAGGGCCAGTTACAAAAAAATTATACTATAAAATGTACTTATGTTAACACACTTCACTTTTGATTAATCACCCAATGATATCACCAACCTTTGAACAACACTATTTACGATATACATTGGAGAGAAATCACTTTTAACATTTAAGAGGAAAACACTGTTCACATAGTGGTTAGATAGAGGCTGGAGAGGACTGTCGGACGATGGCTCTTCTGAGGGTTAGGCTTCATCTCTTCTGCTTCCTATGCATTGCTAGGCTCTATATATATTAACATAATTCATCTATAGGTTTTTAGTAAATCATT
Source organism: Palaemon carinicauda (assembly GCF_036898095.1). Classification (NCBI taxonomy): domain Eukaryota; kingdom Metazoa; phylum Arthropoda; class Malacostraca; order Decapoda; family Palaemonidae; genus Palaemon; species Palaemon carinicauda. Next base: position 30,028,428 of record NC_090761.1, read on the forward strand.
CTCATAGCGTGGATGCATGGCTCTAGCGGCGTAAGGTTGCCAACTTAGTAATTTGAAGAAGGGGCACTAACGTTGCTGCGAGGCAACTCTCTCAAAGCTAACTCCGCCCACCTCCTCTCGCAACATTAAAAAAAAGAAAATTTCTAGTCGAAAACCTTCATGCAACTTCCATCCACGTTGAAACATGAGGCAATCCCTAGCGTGTGCATTATATAGCATACCTTTTCACAAGTTACATAAAATTTCGCAACAAAACTACGTTAAATGAAAATTCAATTATCTAAAATAATGTAAATTTATGTATACGGAACTGAATGAAAAAACAAATAAAAGAATGACAACAGTCATATGTAATTTATATATGTTACATAATTTTACGTGAGTTGAACTCACCTTACAAGCTGGCTATACAGCCATCTCTTAATACAAAAATAAAATACATGAATTAAATATTCTACTCTCATGAAGACCAGTTTCGTAGGAATATATATATATATATATATATATATATATATATATATATATATATATATATATATATATATATATATATATATATATATATATTTACATATATATATATATATATATATATATACATATACTGTATATTATATATATATATACATATACATATATATATATATATATATATATATATATATATATAAATTTATATATATATATATATATATATATATATATATATATATATATATATATATATATATATATATATATATATATATAAATGTATGTATGTATATATGTATGTGTATGTATATACAGTGTGTGTGTATGAGCGTACATGGATGTGTATATGGCTGCACGTGTGTGTTAAAGCAAGAGAAAGTTCTGAGTACCCAATTTTATTCTAATTGACTTTTTGTGGTGTGGCGCATAACATCTTTTAGCAATATAAAGTCATTTATGTAATTGAATGAACCAGACGCAGACTGATATCAAATGGACATAATCGACTCATCATATTATATGGTCCTAAACACTTAATCCAATTGACTGAGACAGCGTTGCCAATGTCCAAAATGCTCATAAGAGAAATGTGAGTTAGGTTGAAAATTTTATTAATCTTCGTATAGTGAATAGTACAAAGAAGCCTCGGTCTATCCAAGCATTCGGTTAAGAGAATATTCCTTTATGCAATCAGCGGTCAGAGATATGGTTTGTCGCCATCTGTCCCCTTAATGGTAAACAAAGAGGTTGGCGGCAAATTGACATTATCTAATGGTCATCAAGAGACCAGATGGATGACTTTTTCGACCGCGATATTTGATTCTTTGATCTGAGGTCTCCAAAAAGGCGCATTTTCTCCATATGAAGGGAAATTAACCTTCTAATCTAATCGAGAACATATCGGTTCATTTAACGAAAGGGAAAAAATGAGAGTAAAGTTATTTTACAATATTGTTTATATGAGATTTTAATGTGCGATATAGTGAAGCTCAATTTGTTATACCAGCTCTGTTCAATTTTGATTACATCTTTTTGGGTTGTGAGGGTACACTCGGTAAACTTTTTAATTTATTTAATTTCTCTTCTTCCTCTTTATTTATTTATTTATGATATATATAGCCTATTTTAATGCCACTGTTCTTAAATTATATTTTAATTGTTAATTACTTCTTTTGTAGTTTACTTATTTCATTATTTCCTTTTCTCACTGGGCTATTTTCCCTGTCGGAGCCCTTGGGCTTATAGAATCCTGCGTTTCCAACTAGGGTTGTAGCTGTGCTAGTAATAATAATAATAATAATAATAATAATAATAATAATAATAATAATAATAATAATAATAATAATAAAAGGGTGGGATAGGGAAAGGCGATAAAGCTCAGGCAGCTAACGGCAACTTCTTGGTCAGGCGAGCGTCAGTTGAAAGTCTAAATCACAAATGTCAATTATGGGTAAAATAGGCGCCACGAAGGCCTGGCCGCAGTCTCTCCCCCAACATCATGGCCTCTCCCCTTTTGTGGCATCTCACACTAACGCACGCGTTACGCGTAGAAGAGAGAGAGAGAGAGAGAGAGAGAGAGAGAGAGAGAGAGAGAGAGAGAGAGAGAGAGAGAGAGAGAAAGAGAGAGAAATTGCTCTTATATTTCTCTTTCCCTGACAATAGTAAGATTTATTAGTGAATTAATCTTTCGACAGTAGATCGATAAAGCCAATGCTAAATTGATAATAAGTAAGATCTTTTGATAATTTGGTAATGATGGCCAAAGTAGTATAAGAACATATTGTAGAGAACGATACAATATTTCAATTATATCTTGGAAACACATATCCAATGCACAAGAGCCTCAAATGTAGACTCTTGTCTAATGGTGTCGTCTTCAAGCAGTATTCTTTCGTCATTCGCATTAACTTCCTCGGAGAAACAAGATGTTTTCCCTTCAGCTGGCTGAGAGTGTTGTAGATCAAATTTCATTTTCTAGCAATTAGGGAACGTTCCCCCTCCATTTCCCGCCAAATTACGCGCTAAGTTTAGTGGGGTCTGAGAAGCGACCTTCTTCCCACAGTTGCCAATGACTTTTTCTTAAAAACATTATCCATTATGTCTCTTGATTCCACCAACCAAATCTCTTGATTCTGATCAGTATTAGTAATTGAATCATTATGGCCACTATTACTGTTTTTGCTGTTTCTTTTATCCATTTCCGCTTGTCTATCGATCGATAAACCTCCCCGAGCTGCTTGTCCTCATTTTCTGCGCATAATACGCTTCCAGAAGTTGTATTTTCAGACCTTGGGGTTAACCTTTAGCAAAGTGTGCACAAGGAATGAGGTTAATGACAGTATTCACATGCCTTCTGCTTCCTTCCGATGGACACCTCCCGCTAACTCCCATCAAACTACAGTATTGGCAATTTTAAGTAAAAGTAATCTTTTTTTGAGTCATGACGTAGAATTTGTTGAGTTACATTTAAATTTCCCGCAAAATACACGATGAAGATGGAATCTTGCCAAAAATCAAGAAAAATAAAGGCTATGGAAAATGAATGATATGAAAACTCAGTCGCAAATGAGAATCTTGATTTTAAGCCAGGCCTGCACCGGTAGGCCTACTCTTTCGCATGACGTGAAACATTCTTTGACATTATAACATGAATTATCATTAATGTTAATATGAATAGCAATATAATATTAGCATTCCTAATGATGAATCTGATAAGTATATTAATCATCTATAAGGTAATTACATGCACACACTAATTGATGTTAATACTTAGTTTTACTTAGATAAAACTGTTGCCTTATGTAGTCCCTTGATGATACTTTTGGTAAATCTGCATGTCATTGACCACTTCTCTCGAATTGTCTTCCATTCCAATAAAAATGGCACATATAGGTTACTCACTCATTCATTTGTTGATTCAACATAATTTCAAAGTTATCTCGCTTTACTAGGAAATCATTACACTAGATTGTATCTAGTAGAATTATTCTAATATTAGCCTCCTTGATGAGAACAAGCTATTAACAGAATAGTTCTGTTCTGTTAAGATTTTCCTTTTTGAAGAATGAATGTGGTTTGTGGTAACACGCACACCCTCTCTCTCTCTCTCTCTCTCTCTCTCTCTCTCTCTCTCTCTCTCTCTCTCTCTCTCTCTCTCTCTCTCTCTCTGCCGATTAAGCTCAATAGTAACTGAGTCCTGTGTGATATATTTTATGAAGAAATTACTATATTCGCCTTTTGATGGAAAGTACGTTAATGCCAAGTAGAAATTGACGTTGGTTTGTTATCACTAACAAATGTTCTGCAAGAATTCTTGTGTACAGGTATTCAGCTGAACTCTTCAGGTCATAACGAAAGTATACATAATTAGCATTATTAAACTTGTATTATAGGACTGGAATGAAATATACCATCCTAAAAAGCAAGGAGTTGACACCCATTATAGGGCACAATCGTTTTTTTTTTTCATTGAACTCTGAGGCCCTCGTGGCATCAATTATTTTAATACATAGTCTTTTAAGTTTTTTATCTTTCTTGTGTTCAGGAATAGATAATTTAAGGAAAATGTGAAATTTGTTACTGTGCTGCTCCATTTATTCAACTTTTGCCAACATTTGTTTCCACCAATAACCAATAATGGCAGTGCATTGATGCAAACTAAAGTTATAAGAGATCTAAAGACAACAAATATGAAAATTATAAGATATTTTGCGAAAAAAAAAATCACCAAAAATACTACTGAAGACATTTTGATCTTAAGAAAGTTTGAAAATTCCACTTGGAGTTCCCAAGACCTGACAATGGAGAAATCTTAATTTTAAATTAAGTCCAACCACACCAGTTCCTAGGTCCTAGGGCTTCAGGATAAGATCTGAGGGCATGCTACGGAATATCCTTTTGCTGGAGGGAAGGGCATAGTCTGATGCACACATCTCCAGCATTTCTCTTTGAGAAAAAACTCCGTGTCCCCGATGAGGCCACTTAATAGAGTTTTCTTGTCATGTCCATCAGTGAAATGCTGATGTATGGCCCCATAATTGTGGTCAGCTTAAAATCGCCTCCTGAGGTTTATCTTTCTGTGGCCAGTATAGCATTTCTTGAGTTGCTTGCACTCCTCTTCCGAGCATTTGAATTTGCGAATTACTTTGGCAATAGACTCCTTTGGTACTCTAGAGGCATGAGTTTTTTATCACTATGGCATTTAGTAAACTGCGCTTGTTGTAGACTCTGCAATGCATTTCAAAATGGAGCTTTTGGTTTTCCTCCACAGTTGATTATTCTTTTAAGGACATCTACTTCTTGTCTGCATGCAGTCCCATAGTTCATACTGTGATAGAGAATTATATATTTACTTTGTTTATTTTTCGTCCAGGCCTGTGTGCTTCATCCATTTTCTTCCATACCACTTCCTCTATTATATTTCTTCGATATACATCGTTTGTTAACGTCTGTCTCATACGTACTAATTCTTCATGGGCAGCTTTTCAACTACAGCAGTGGGTGAAGACCCTCTTGATATAAGCACCAATGACAGCTCTTTTACACGTCTGGACACTGTCCACAAGCTTTAAGGCACCAGCCAACATTCGTAGAATTGGTAAGTTCGTTGTTTCTAAACAAGGTCATCAAGGAAAGGAAGAATATTTATTTTTGCTAGTTTTGATTGTGAGAATCAGGCTAGAATTACCTTTGAAGGCAACGATAAACCTCTCCTTTATATCAGGTCTTTTAACTGTAATGAAGATGTTATTCTCATATCTTGCTTAGATTTTAGGTTTCTTTCTTGGCAAGGGGTTAGAGAGAAGGAGGTCTCTCATTCTTTTCATTAGGAAGTGGCAAGCTATTAGGGTTTTGCACCTTCCCCTCAAGAGGTTCACCTCGTAACTTGGTTTTAAAGGTAATCTCCACCAAATCAGGCAAGGACACAGCCAGAGAGAGGTTTGCACTATTTTTTTTTTTTTTTTTTTTTTTAGTTAGTTAGGGTCAAGGGCTGTGCAGAGATGGGCAATGCCCCACTGGATAAGCATCAGAAGGCAATATGCTTACATAGTCATACAGCATTTTATCATTATTTTACTTTTACCTTAATTTAAGGGCTGCTTTTCTAGTCCCGTACAGCAGGGGAACCCTACACTCCACAGGACCTTCACAGTCATTTTATTATGTGCATTTCAAGGCATTCAGCATTACACACCGTATATTTCTCGTTTATTGTCATACAATAGAACCCGCATGGAACGAGCTGGCATACATTTAGAGGACAGCCATCTTGCCCCGGTAGAAATCCAGTTATCACCATTATTTATTGTTATTTGCTACACTTTTGTGCTGCCTTTGGCTGAACCAACAAACTTACAGTATAGTCAAGATTAAAGAATAAATACAAAGAGAAACAAACTCACACAAACATATATATATATATATATATATATATATATATATATATATATATATATATATATATATATATATATATATATGTATATATAAATATATATATATATATATATATATATATATATATATATATATATATATATATATATATATATATATATATATATATGGATAAATATCAACACAACATCGTGTTCAAATAGAAATAAATTTCTACCTCATACTTGGGATCGAACGCTAGCCCCTTCTAATGAAAGGCCAGGTCGAAACCAACCATGCCACGAGAGGCCATAAAAGATATCGGAACCTGACGCTACCTAGCTGTCCGAGGATTTACCTGACGAGACATCAGTCTCTTACCAGCGAGTTTTACCCGATATCCTGGCCCACCACGTGACACAATTGGTAGTAATTCATTCAAATTACCCCTAATGAGTCAATATGGATAAATATCAACACAACATCGTGTTCAAATAGAAATAAATTTCTACCTCATACTTGGGATCGAACGCTAGCCCCTTCTAATGAAAGGCCAGGTCGAAACCAACCATGCCACGAGAGGCCATAAAAGATATCGGAACCTGACGCTACCTAGCTGTCCGAGGATTTACCTGGCAAGACATCAGTCTCTTACCAGCGAGTTTTACCCGATATCCCGGCCCACCTCGTGACACAATTGGTAGTAATTCATTCAAATTACCCCTAATGAGTCAATATGGATAAATATCAACACAACATCGTGTTCAAATAGAAATAAATTTCTACCTCATACTTGGGATCGAACGCTAGCCCCTTCTAATGAAAGGCCAGGTCGAAACCAACCATGCCACGAGAGGCCATAAAAGATATCGGAACCTGACGCTACCTAGCTGTCCGAGGATTTACCTGGCGAGACATTAGTCTCTTACCAGCGAGTTTTACCCGATATCCCGGCCCACCACGTGACACAATTGGTAGTAATTCATTCAAATTACCCCTAATGAGTCAATATGGATAAATATCAACACAACATCGTGTTCAAAAAGAAATAAATTTCTACCTCATACTTGGGATCGAACGCTAGCCCCTTCTAATGAAAGGCCAGGTCGAAACCAACCATGCCACGAGAGGCCATAAAATATATCGGAACCTGACGCTACCTAGCTGTCCGGGGATTTACCTGGCGAGACATCAGTCTCTTACCAGCGAGTTTTACCCGATATCCCGGCCCACCACGTGACACAATTGGTAGTAATTCATTCAAATTACCCCTGAGTCAATATGGATAAATATCAACACAACATCATGTTCAAATAGAAATAAATTTCTACCTCATACTTGGGATCGAACGCTAGCCCCTTCTAATGAAAGGCCAGGTCGAAACCAACCATGCCACGAGAGGCCATAAAAGATATCGGAACCTGACGCTACCTAGCTGTCCGAGGATTTACCTGGCGAGACATCAGTCTCTTACCAGCGAGTTTTATCCGATATCCCGGCCCACCACGTGACACAATTGGTAGTAATTCATTCAAATTACCCCTAATGAGTCAATATGGATAAATATCAACACAACATCGTGTTCAAATAGAAATAAATTTCTACCTCATACTTGGGATCGAACGCTAGCCCCTTCTAATGAAAGGCCAGGTCGAAACCAACCATGCCACGAGAGGCCATAAAAGATATCGGAACCTGACGCTACCTAGCTGTCCGAGGATTTACCTGGCGAGACATCAGTCTCTTACCAGCGAGGTTTACCCGATATCCCGGCCCACCATTGTTGGGGGTGTTCCTGGGAGGTTGGGAAGGAAACACAATCTTGAAATTAATGTAAGTTCTATTGAGAAGGTGCAATATACGAATCAAATACAACAGGCAGGAAATACGTCTGCCTTGGGTGACGAACGACAATACAAGCACATTGTGTGATGCCCCAAGGCTGGAAAGTACATTGTTGCCATATCTTCGGGGCGTTGCCAAACTTAATAATGAAATAGACATCTATGCATAATAACATTATAATATGATGCATATACACATGAATACATAGGGGGTGTATTTATTTACAAGAGACATATAATAAATGACACATAATAAATGGGAAACATAATAAATGGGAATAATCATACATTGCTTTAGGTATGATAACATGTTAACGTCAGTTAATGTAACGGTCTCACATTTTATATATCTACACCTCCCTCCCCCCTCGCGCTCGTAGTTCCATTCTCGAGCGAATTCTTTCTAATGAGCCTTTGAGATCTGCGTGGGAACACTTGGGGGTTAGAGACTAAGGACCTTTCTATGTCCGTGCAAGGGGCCACAGGTAAATGGGGGACGGGGTCAACACCAGGTGTTGGCACTGGACGTAGAAAGCGGCGGTTACGCCACCAAACTCGGCCACTGGGGAGACGCACCTCATAGTCCCGTGATTTGCCAAAACCCATGACAACGCCAACCTTTTCCCATCGATGTGATATCGGGTCTTGGATCCTTACTGTCTGACCTATTTCCAACTTGGGAAGTGGGCGGGCATGTTGATCGTATTGTTGTTTTACTTGTTCGGCACGGGCAGCTGCACGGCGGTCACAGTCCTCAGACTTGGCTTGCCATTCCTCTGAAAAAGACTGTGGATGAGCAGGTACACAGGTACGGAGTGGGTGGCCATACAAAATCTGTGCTGGAGAGCGGCCTGTGAAGTTTGGAGTATTACGCAGTTCCAAAAGGCCTCGATCAAATTCTTCGCAGTCAATATTGCCAGAAGGTGCTGTCTTCAGAATTAAGTGCTTAATGGCTTTTACGGAAGCTTCTGCATGGCCATTGGACTGCGGGTAATGTGGTGACGACATGATATGGTGGACACCCCATCTCATCATGAAATCTTGAAAGTCTTTGCTGGCGAATTGAGGGCCACCATCGGTCCTGAGACGAAGGGGAACACCGACTTCCCTGAAGTAACGACAGAAGATACGTATGGTGTTGGAAGCAGTAGTGTCTCCTTTACATGGTACCACAACAGGCCACCCAGAGAGTCGATCGGTTACAACGAGGAATGACTTCCCAGCGACACTGAAAAAGTCAGCTGAGACAGACTCAAAAGGCCTCGTAGGGTGATCATCATTCAATAAGGGTTCCTGCTGAAGGCTAGGCTGCAACATTTGGCATGATTCACAAGCTCTGACAGTACTGGTGATGTCTGAATCAATTCCCGGCCAAAAAACAGTCTGTCTTGCACGTCGCTTTGTGGCTTCCACTCCTCGATGGCTATCATGTAGACGAGCGAGAGTACGACGGCGTAGGGCAGCAGGGACAACAATTCTTGCTCCATAGAGAACCAGATCACCATCAGTTGAGAGGTTTTCCCTTAATTTCCAGAAAGGGAGTAACGACTGGTGTTGGTTATAACGGCTTGATGGAAATCCTGAAGTCACACAATTCACGAGGCAGGTATACGATGGATCAGCTCTTGCTGCAGCTCGGAGTTCCTGAAGTGTCCTATCTGCATCTTGGGGCGTAGAATCTTCGGCGATGACAGCATTGACATTGACGATATATCTGACGTGTGTTGCGACATCAGCACAAGTGATATCATCTTCAGGAGTAGGCTGACTGACTGGAGCTCGAGATAAGGCATCTGGAATGCTGAGCTGCTTTCCAGCTTGCCACACTGCTGTGAATAGGTACGGAGAAATCTTTTCCTTGAGACGCTGAAGGCGAGGATTCTCCACTGCATCAAGTGTATAATGATTGAGAATTGGGATGAGTGGCCGGTGATCAGTCATCAGGGTAAAATGCTGAAGACCAGCTAGATACAATCTACACTTAGACATAGCCCAGACCACAGCTAACAATTCTAACTCTATAGTAGCGTAGCGGGACTCGGCATCTGTGAGGAAGCGGGAGCCACATTGAACTAGGCGAAGTCTGCCATTACTATGGTCCTGTAGAAGGGCGTATCCAATCCCATATAAGCGAGAGGCATCAGTCTGGAGGATTACCGGCAATGCAGGATCAAAGGAGGCAAGGACTGGGGGGCTTACCAAGGCGGCCTTGACTCGACGAAATGCATCGTCATGATCAGGAGTCCAAACGAATGCTCTCTTGGGGCTCATCAGAGGTCGTAGGGGCTGAGCTGTAGCAGCAATATCAGGGGTAAATTCAGCCAACTGGTTCACTAAACCCATGAATGATCGAAGGTCAGTCAAATTGGTAGGAGTTGGAAAGTCCCGGATTGCACTAACTTTGCCAGGATCAGCTGCTATACCCTCTTCTGAGAGCTGATATCCACAAAAGGACACTTGAGATACAGCAACCACAAACTTGTCTCTATTGAGAGTAATCCTGAATTTACGGCATCGAAGAAGCATCTCGTAGATTTGTTGAAGATGAGTGAAGTAGTCTTCATCCGAAAGAAGTATGTCATCCACGACCTTTACACAGTTCTGCATTCCTTGAAGAGCCATATCACCACGGAGACAGAAGGCGTCCCCTGTAGCTGCAAAACCCATTGGGCCTCTGCAATGCTTGAAACGGCCGTACGGTGTAATGAAGGTTGTCAAGTGTTGGTCCTCTTCAGCAAGTGCCATCTGCCAATATCCACATAAGGCATCTGCTGTAGTGAAATACCTTGCCTTCGAATTAACACTACGGATGGCAGCGAACGGAGTTGGAGAAGGGTGGGTTGGTCGGGACACTTGGCTATTGAGCTTAGTGAGGTCAACAGTGATTCGGACACCTGAATCCTTAGCTACTACGACGAGTGGATGGCACCATTCTGAAGGTTCATCGCCAGCAGGCTTGATAATTCCTTGGGTTACCATGGAGGCGAGTTCTTCCTTAACTTGGTCGCGGAAAGCAAAGGGTATCTGGCGTGGAGTGTGGACAGCAAAGGGTACTGCACCCTCCTTGAGGTGGATCCTCATTGGAGGACCGGTCATCGGCTGGAGTGGTGTTGTCTTGAGGTCTTCTTTGGTGACGAGAACATCCTTGAACTCCCGTAGAAAAAATTCTCTTGCCTCAGTAGGGGATGTGGTAGCAGAAAGGGGCAATTCCTTGCATCTTTTGACATGCTTAACTTCCAATATTGGCTTGGGAAAGTCAGGAGAAATAATTGCTAATTCCTTACAGTGGCTGTAAGACAGCAATGGTGTTTGAACACCGTCATGAACCTGTATAACAGCAGAACAGGACTGCTTACCCAGAGTAAGAGTGGCTTGGAAGGTACCCAAAGCAGGTGTCATGGCTGAACCGTCGGCAGTTAGAGTTACAGTTGTAGGAAATGGCTTCAAACTACTCCTAGGTATCTTCAGTAGGTCAAGATGCTGGGGTCCTACCACGGAGACTTCGGCGCCTGTGTCAGGTAACATCTGAATTCGGGATGTAACATCTCCATATGTTAGAAGAACACAGACAGGCTTAGGCGACTTGCCGAAAGTTTCGACTCGACGACAGCTGGACTTCTTTACGACCTTTGATTTACCTGACGATGGGGTAGCTTTGTCACTTGAAGAGCCACCCTGTGTACTGTCATTTCTCTTTGTCTTACAGTATTTATCGTAATGTCCCACACGGTTACAAACTCGGCACTGTGCTGCATTGGCTGGGCACTTAGGAGTCCTGTCCCAATGACCTCGTCGACCACAGTTCTTGCAGCTGCTTTCTAGGGCTGGGCAAACTTCGGAAGAATGGTGGGTACGTGCACAACACTGGCAGGGAGTGGCTGGTTTGGGTGGTGGGGTTGAAGAATGATATTTACCACCTCCTTTCTGTTTCTTGTATGTTGAAACAACACGTAGCTGGGAGGTTGGTGCTCGAATGGCAGAAGTAGCCTTCCTGGCCGCCTCATATGAGCGACAAGTATTGACCACCTCCTGTAGTGAAGCTGTTGCCTCAAGAGAGATGAGTTTCTGGACGAGTTCTCCATCCCTGATACCCATGAGAATTATCATCTTCATTTGAGTTTCCTCACACACTGATGAATTCCCCGGACAGACGTCCACCTCTTCAGCTATATGCTTAAGTCGCACGTAAAAATCTGAAAAAGATTCTCCCTCAAACTGCTTACAACTTAAGAGTTCCCTTCGGCGTAGGGCTTCGTTGCGTAGACTTTTCACGTGATCCTGCAGCTCATCTAAGACCTCTTCTACTGTCTTGGCTGTGCTGGGTGGAATATCCAGGGTGTGCTCCAAGATCCTCTGCGTCTCGAGAGTGAGGCACATTCTAAGCTGGATGAGTTGCTTCTCTCTAGGTAACTTGGATAAATCCACCATGATAGAATAATCTTCCCATCGACGTCTCCATTCTCGAAAAACTTGAAAACTGGCATCTGCTTGAAGGGGAGGCGGGTTCTGGGTGATAGCTTTTTGAGGGGCAGGTATTACTGATGAACTTGAAGATGAAACAGTAGGTACTGACAATGTAGACGATGTATTGACTGAAAGGCTATGTGTGCTGTCAGGTTGGGAGGTAACAGGAAGCAACCTCTGCAACAATGCTGTAAAGCGAGCACTTTCTTCCTGTCGACGTTGTTCGTCTTCTCTGCGTCGAAAATCCTCTTCTTGGCGCCTTCTTGCATCCTCTTGTATTCGACATTGTTCAAGATACTTGATGAAATGAAGAAAATCGGCCCCTGAAGCTGATGGAGGAGTTGTATAATGTGGGGTGAGTGGCGGTGGCAACTGGTATACTTCCTCCCCAATTAATCCACCGAGAGCTCCAACATTAGGATTAAATCCTTCCTCTACCTCTGCTTCTCGTATATCAGAAGATTCCTCGTGAAATTCTGATTCCGACATGGTTTATTGTAAAAACATTAACATTAACATATCAAAAAGAAATATGTAAGAAATAAAAGTTCAATTTTCCAAAATATTCAGAAATAATATCATTCTTACGAATATGTGCATGTTATACTAAATGTAGCGGTATGGTTCAGGTAGGGAGGGGGAGGAGTCTGTTCGACGAGCAGTAGTCACTCCCCTCGGTGACGTCACGGTCAGTTGCCCGGAAGCGTTCAAAGTGACTGGATGTCAGTGTGCCGGCCAAGTTGAATTATGTGCTAAGCTCGTTCTTGTACTTAATTACAAGACACAGCACATGAGGGGGTCACTTAACAGTCACTAAGGCACACTGCACTAAAAGGGGCCACTTATAAGTCACTATGGGCAACGAACACTACACTTAAATGCACATGAACTGCATAATAAATCCATGGAGATTCACGGGGAGAGTAATGGCGGCTGTAATCGTCGTCTTGTGTTTCTTGAAAAACTTGTAAAAGCACTGTCTTCTCACAAAATACTCACTGCGCCATGTTGGGGGTGTTCCTGGGAGGTTGGGAAGGAAACACAATCTTGAAATTAATGTAAGTTCTATTGAGAAGGTGCAATATACGAATCAAATACAACAGGCAGGAAATACGTCTGCCTTGGGTGACGAACGACAATACAAGCACATTGTGTGATGCCCCAAGGCTGGAAAGTACATTGTTGCCATATCTTCGGGGCGTTGCCAAACTTAATAATGAAATAGACATCTATGCATAATAACATTATAATATGATGCATATACACATGAATACATAGGGGGTGTATTTATTTACAAGAGACATATAATAAATGACACATAATAAATGGGAAACATAATAAATGGGAATAATCATACATTGCTTTAGGTATGATAACATGTTAACGTCAGTTAATGTAACGGTCTCACATTTTATATATCTACAACCATGTGACACAATTGGTAGTAATTCATTCAAATTACCCCTAATGAGTCAATATGGATAAATATCAACACAACATCGTGTTCAAATAGAAATAAATTTCTACCTCATACTTGGGATCGAACGCTAGCCCCTTTTAATGAAAGGCCAGGTCGAAACCAACCATGCCATGAGAGGCCATAAAAGATATCGGAACCTGACGCTACCTAGCTGTCCGAGGATTTACCTGGCGAGACATCAGTCTCTTACCAGCGAGTTTTACCCGATATCCCGGCCCACCACGTGACACAATTGGTAGTAATTCATTCAAATTACCCCTAATGAGTCAATATGGATGAATATCAACACAACATCGTGTTCAAATAGAAATAAATTTCTACCTCATACTTGGGATCGAACGCTAGCCCCTTCTAATGAAAGGCCAGATCGAAACCAACCATGCCACGAGAGGCCACAAAAGATATCGGAACCTGACGCTACCTAGCTCTCCGAGGATTTACCTGGCGAGACATCAGTCTCTTACCAGCGAGTTTTATCCGATATCCCGGCCCACCACGTGACACAATTGGTAGTAATTCATTCAAATTACCCCTAATGAGTCAATATGGATAAATATCAACACAACATCGTGTTCAAATAGAAATAAATTT
>NC_090761.1:30050156-30067656 GCF_036898095.1 Palaemon carinicauda
AATTTTAAATACAACCCCATATTTATAGATATGAGAGTAATAAATTAACTTGAAATTACTTAGACCTCGTACCCTCCCACCACTAAGGGCCCAGAGCCCAGCGGTTTCCATTACGACAATGTTTGGTAAAATCCAATTTGGTACCCCATTCAGCTGTAGCTAAATCTTTTTCCATTGAAAGATTTCTTTAGGGGAAGTAGCTACACTATTAATATCATATACCTTCACTTTCAAAGATTTGATAATTTTTGGATCTAATTCCTAGTGAGCTTCTGGAACCATATTTTTAATTAGGAATGTCATAGCATTTTTAGTCCACAGAACAAATTAGGAACACTACCTCTACTCCCTTACATTATATCCCAATACAACTGTACATCTCTTAATTGACAAAGAAATTCATATTCTACAGAATTGTACTAATTCAATTTTACTGAAGGGATGTGAAAAAAATGAAGCAGACTGTTAGTCTTAATAAAATTTTTGATTTTGCAGGAAGGTAAAAGAGACAAAAGCCTACTGTGTTCCCCAAAGCCTACCTTGACCGACAACGTGTGTAATTCACTTATGCATTTAGCGAACGCTACAGCCAATACAGAAAGTGTTTTGGTTGTCATATCCTTAAAAGATAAGATTTTCCAACAGTTCAAACCTCGTCTCTTAGGTACTGAAAAACCGCATCCAAATTCCATATTTTGACCTTACTGCTGGAAGCCTTTAAATTAACAGATAGCATCAACCATCAAAAGAGCATTGGTTCCATGTGGCACCTCTTCAACAGGAATGTGAAGAAGAAACTCTGAAGTGTCCTCCACCACAGTCCTGCTCAGTATGCACAGGGCCTTGTGAATGAGTGGGCAGCACAGTCACGAACCATCAATCTTTCAGCTCATATACAAGACTCTCTTTCCTTACAAGAAAACCATCGTGCTTTACGTCTCGGTTCTGCCTTACTGAGCAGTGATGAAGAGGACGATGTGCCTTAGCAAGGTCAGCTCCTGGAGATGATGGCATCACCTATGCAGTCCTTTGCACACTCATAATAGTACCTGGCAACCCTGTCCTCCTGCTCTACAACCTCTGCATCTGCCTGGGATATGTGCCCCTAGCATGGACTCATAGTATAATTATACCCATTCCCAAGCCTGGCACTGACAAATTCCGTCCTATCTGCCTCACCTGTTTCTGCATAGTATTTGAACGTATTCTCCTCTCACGCCTTATGTTCCGGCAGCAAGACGAGCTTTCGTCTAGAATATATGGCTTCCTACCCCAACGAGGAACACATCATTGTCTCATGGAGCTCTAGATTCGTCTCTTCCCAAACAGTGTTGTAGCCTTCACTGATTTGAAAAGTGCATTTAACATTGCAAATAGAGACATTATTTTAGACCAGATTATTGATTTTAGAATCAAAGGAAACCTTTTTGAGGTGGATACATGGATATCTACGAAATAGAATCTCTAGTGTGCTGTTTAAGGGAGCATTGAGCACTGCAAAGGGACTTGAACTTGGTACTCCACAAGAGGGAGGACTTAATACATTTTTGTTCAGTATTCTCCTTCATTGCCTTCTTTCCTTACTTCCTAATACAGATAACACAACCATCACTTGCTTCACAGACAATACAGTATTTGCATTCATTCAACATATCCGGATCACTTGCAATGCTTCCCTCCTCCTTCTACGAATCAGCATCCTCCTGTGGTCTTGTCATCTCCCCAGGAAAAAGTAGAATCCTCTCCCCCAGGCCAGCACGGAATCTGACAGAATTTACTGTTGGGAACAATGGTGTACCTTTATGCACACAGTATATTTATTTGGGAGTGCCAGTGGGAATTACACCATCCATTCCAGCAAGACAGAGAGTACATACCATTTTTCAAGATCATCTGGCCCAGTTACAGCGACACCTGACTCTCATCCGCACAGTGGTAGATTATCTTTCCCCTGCACTATGTCAACTCTTCAGCCTCTTGAACAATTCCAGAACCAAGCAATGAGACTTATTCTAGGTTGTCTAGCCTCCACTAGAATTGTAAACAATGCAACACAAACTCCGTCTCCCTCCACTCGTTTAGAGAATATACTCCAATGTCACCTACTTCAGTATCAAATGCCTGTATTACCCACACCTGTCTCCTCACTATTCACACATCATCAGAACTTCTCTGGATCTAGATGCACCTCATCCACACCTACGCCAGGGGGGACATACACTAGTTAGTACTGTCTTACGCCAGGGGGGAGGTACACTAGTTAGTACTGTCTTACGACAGGGGGGACGTACACTAGTTAGTACTGTCTTACGCCAGGGGGGACGTACACTAGTTAGTACTGTCTATTCAAGCACTGGTGGGCTTGACATCAACATTATGACAGAGAACGTGGATCATGGCCTTGCACCCTGGCAGACTCCTGTGCGTTTGTTTGTTCATTATGATCGACGGTGAAACGTGTGTTTAGAAACGCGTGTTTAGAAAAAAACATTATATAAAATCATATTCATCTGTTTTGAAGTTCTAAGAAAAATAAAGTAATACAACATTACGAAAGGTCCTCAAGTTTAAATCTCAGATATTGTATCAAAAGTCCATATACTGTATTAATATCTACAAATATTGTAGTAAAACAATATTATGTAGCCAAATATCCCTTAGATAGCTGCCAATAGGAAGCTTCCATCAGGACGACATGGCTTGAGCCTAAAAATACAACATTACGAATGGTCCTCGAGTTTAAATCTCGGATATTGTATCAAAAATTCATATACTGTATTAAGATCAACAAATATTGTAGTAAAACAATATTATATCATTTAATACAGTATGTAAAATGACATTTGCAATAACCTGATATTTATTTCATAAGAAGAGGGACTATTTATTGACTTTTGAAGCTGGAAATCGTAGGCATAGGAGTCAGATTAGGCCTACCCTAGGAAAAATTTAAACCTAATTCAACTTGCAAACAATTTGACTAACAAACAGTTTCTTGGAACATATTAAGTTTGAAAATTGAGGACCTTCTGTAGTAATAACGTAATCATTATATAATCAATACTTGGTAAGATAGCTGTTGCTGCAAAAACTAACCTAAACACAGATGTATGAATGCATTCATTTGTTTGTTATGATTAGAGATGACCATTAATGAAACAATGGTTTCTGTTTCGGATGATGTGCTTTTTGGCGTGTTTAGGAGAAGCATGATATAAAATCACCTTTAATTCGTTAATTTTGGATTTTCAATGATATAGCAAAAGCTAGTCTATACACTGGTGGTTTTGCAATACACCACTCATCTTATACAACAGATGCGACCTTAATTCATTAAAACTTGTCCTAATTTTGGTTGTGTTATACACGGAAACATATGGTATTTACATCCATCCTTGGTGTATCTTTAACCTTTTTAAGTTATTTAAACTTTTAAAACATTATTATTCATATGAGCAATTTAATATTGGAAAAAATACAGCATAGTATGTAGTAAGTATTGAAAATAGGTAGTAAAAATGTTTAAATGGGTAAGATGCCATTTGCCCTGGCCTAATGGAATTATTCCTCCTGTGTTTCAAAATATGCGATTTTCCTTTTATGCGGGGCTGTAAATCGACCAAATTCTTGCATAATTCAGAGCCCTACTGTACCCTTCATTAAAACGGCCAAAGCTATTGTTGAGATGTTTGACGAGTTAATTCTCCAGGAAGGCTACAGTCCCCAGCAAGTCTTCAACTGTGACAAAACTGGGATTTTTTTAGGTAAATGCCTCATCATACGTGCATCATGGCGGAAGAAAAGAACCTACCCAGGCATAAACGTATGAAGGGCAGGCTTACCCATGCACTCTGTGCAAATGTCAGTGGGGATTGTAAGGTGAAGCCCCTGCTGGTGTATCACTCGGAGACTCCTCAAGTCTTCAAGGCCCACAAAGTGATTAAGGAGAAGCTTCTGGTGTTGTGGAGGGCTAATACAAAAGCCTGGGTAACAAGACACTTGTTCACCAAGTGGGTAAATCTTTGTTTCATCCCAACTGTGAAAAATATTTGGAATAGAAGTGGCTCACCCTGAAATGACTACTGCTGTTGGTCAATGCCCCTGCTCACCCTCCTGGCCTCGAAGAAGATATCCTAGAAGAGTATTCATTCGTCAAGGCTCTCTATCTTCTGCCTAATACCACACCTCTCCTCCAACCCATGAACCAGCAAGCGATTTCGAACTTTAAGAAGCTCTACATGAAATATCTCTTCAAGAGATGTTTCGAAATAACTAACAGCGCAAACCTCACCATGTGTGAATATTGGAAGGAGAAATTCGATGTTGTGATATGCCTCAGACTCATCGATACAGCTTGGCGGGAGCTTTTGAGGTGCACCTTGGACTCTGCCTGGAAGAAGCTGTGGTCTGATGCTGTCTCCTCACAAGATTTCGAGGGCTTCCACGTAGGCCAAGCTGAAGCCGATGTCAAAAAAGTTGAGGATCCTGAACCTGTTGCTCAATCTGAGGTTGCCAAGATCGTTAGACTCGGGATGTCCATGGGTCTGGAAGTCGATGAGGACGACATTAATGAGCTTCTTGAAGAGCACCAAGAGGAACTTACAACGAACAACCTGAAGGAGTTGGAGGTCATGCAAGTGAACGTCGTTCAGGAACAGTTTTCTAGCGAGAGGAGGAGGAGGATGACCCTATGACAACGGCAGAAATTAAGGAGGCTCTAGCTTGCTACCATAAAATGGTGGCTTTTGTCAAAAAGAGACACCCAGAAAAAGTTTACACAGATCGTCTTCTTGAGGAGCTTAATGACATTTGTCTGAGTCATTTCAGGAGCTTTTTAAGATGCAGGCAGAAACAAGCTTCCTTGGATAGTTAATCATTAAAGGGGCCTTCGATACTAGTAGGCCAAAAGAAAGCTGAAAGTCATCCCCACCCAAAAAAAAGAAAAGTGGCAGTGATAAAGAAAATTATTAAATTTAGAAAATACAAAATGTAAAATAAAACAAAATAAAAAATTACAAAAAGGCAAAAAAAAAAGAAAGAAAAAAAAATGAATTAGGTTTATTATAAAGTTGTGCTAATGTTTCCTGCCATTTTTAATGTGTTTTGTAAAGTTAAGTGTTAATGTTTTCTACCATTTATTAATGCATTTTGCAAAAGTTAAGTATTAATGCTTTTTGCCGTTTGTCATCCTCCTGTGCCGGCCCGCCACTTTGCTTTCGGACATCACCTCACTCCAAAGACAAGGTTCCACATTTTTTTACTGTATTTTCCATTTACTATTGCATTGTTGTACTGTCTGTTCTAATCATACATTTAATTTACAGATTATTAACGGTTAGGTTATTATTGAATGATCCAAATTATTGTATTTCATTGTGTTAGTGGAGTTTAGCCTTATAATAAAACATTAATGTGGTGTTTTTGTAGAGCTTAGAATGAATTAGTCTATTTACTGTACATGTAAAAGATGACTCACAATACGAAAAAATCACGGTACGAAAGCCACTACGAAACCAATTAATTTTGCATTGTGCGGCATTACTACACATCTAATGCCAAATCCTTCAATATAGAATTATCATACATAGATCTGTCTCTTAATGGCTGAAGTAGAATGTTTCTTGTGAGAAAGAAATAAAACACTTTAAGGTTATTTAAGCTAGTTCTTATCATAGACAGATTGCTAACTCTTCACAAATGAAAATAACCTTCAATTGTCTTTGATTCAAGTTATTGGTAAACTGCCTTTTAGACCCCATAATAGACAGTCTAAGGGGATTTTAAAACCCTTTGTTTCTGAGGACATGGTAGGTCAGATGGATAGGTTTAGATGTAATGCATCACCTTTGATATTAGCTGTCTGAGCAGATTGATTCTGTATGGTAACCCTCTGGTCTGTTTTGACAACATGGGCCACAGAGCTGTGAACTATCACTCTATGGTCAGAAAGGAACTATTAGCGTCATCCTGTTGTTTACTGAGATCTTAAACTTGTTTAGCACTTGCTGAATCATGGCAAATGGAGGGAATAGATAAAGATCTAGATTTAACCAGTCTTGTAACACCGCATCTCCCTTCCAAGTTAATGGATCTGGCACAGGTGAACAAAAAACTATCTTTCTTTCAGTGATTTGATAAACATGTCCCTGCTCGGACTACCTTTCCACTTCCAAATCAACTGATGTAGAGACCATTCATTTACCAAAATCTGATTCTTTCTGCTTAGCTAGTCTGCCAATACATTTGATTTTCATGGAATGAACTGCAGAAGTAGTGATTCCTCTTAGACTCCTCAATAACATTTTGTCTGTTATCCAATACAAAGATGGTGATTTTGTAACCCCTTGGTTCCCGATGTAGGCTAGTACCATCGTACTGTCTGAAATACCAAGTCTTCCCTAATACTAGTGGTTCCTGATCTCGAAGTCGTCAATATTGCTAGAACTCTAGGCAATTGATGTGTCACTTTGTCCCTTTGGAGTTCATTTACCTGAGAGATGCAAGTGGTTTAAGGTTGCTTGTCACCCTTCTTGAATGTGCCTGTGAAGAGATAGGTCTGAGATTTTTAACTCCAAAGAGACTCCCTTAGACTAGTGATTGTGATCATCCCACCAATTTAGTCGATGAAATTGATTAACTATTGCTGGGATAGATACGGTATCTAGATCTGTCATCTTGTTCCCATGTGACTTGAGATGATATTGATACACCATCATTTTCAGACGGCCCAGTGGGGCAAATTTTGCCAAGGAGGCCATGGATCCTAGAAGCCTCATCCACATTTGCACCAACATTGGTTTCTGTTTTCAATTTTGTAGAAAAAGAAGAAAGGAACTAATCTTCTTTTACTGTTGCTATTATCATTCATTCACAAATATAGTCTACTGAGTCAGATCCAGGAGGGACTTCTTTAAATTAACTATGATCCCCAAACATTCCAACAAGCTGGGTAACCAAACTTTTTGAACTTGAATCCTTTTCAATGAATTGCTTGAAATTAGCCAATTGTCCAGGTACATAAGATCTCTAGTCCCATTAACCTTAACCATTTTGTGATGTTGGCTATTATTCTGGTAAACACCTAATGGGCTGTACTGAGCTCGAAACATAAGCACTTGAACTAATACCCCTTAGAATTGTTGACAAAGCACACATATTTCCCTGAATTTAGATGAATTGGAATGTAAAAATACAGTATTCATTCAAGAGGTCTGAACATACACACATGCACATCAAGTGAAGGAAGCTCCACTCGGGAAGCTACGCTTGTTCCCTCTGATGACTTCTTCTGACCTCATTAGGGGAGAACACTGTCTTAAGGGCATAGTAAATCTTTTTGCTTGATTGCTCCTAGAAATCTTGAGGGTGTTTTCATCGAAAACTGTGAACTTGAGTACTGAGACATATAGAACTGGTCTCTATCCTCCTGAGATTTTGAGGACTAGGAATAACTTGTAAAATTCCAGAGATGGGTTTGTTGATCTCTTTTATCACATTCTTCTATAGCATTTGCACAATTTCTAGTTGGAGGAACTGAGAATTTTCTGTACTATGGGTACAGAACTGGTTTCTTTGATAAGGGAGAGTTGGAAATTAGCGGGAATTTGGTGGAAAGGACCGTCATACTGTTTTACTACTGTATAAGGTTGTCGACTTCAGATGGAAATCCTCCTGAAATGTCCAAGTTTGAGAAATCTGACCTGGAAGTTTAGTTATTTCTATAAACCAACCTTAACACCCAGGTTTGAGTTCTGTTCTCTACTTGAACTACTACTCTACCAAAGTTAACTCCAACTAACACAGGTATCAAAATATGTGTAGATATTAATTTTCCTTTCTGTGCCTTTGATGTAGAACCTATCATAGATGTACAGTCAGTCATATTCATAAGTGATGATACTATGTACTTTTATTCATGGGCAATTGGTCCACCTAAACCACAGCATCAGGCAATTACAACACCTCGGGCAGGAAGTTCACATGAAGTGGCTGATTTAAAGGGACATGTTATCTTTCAAATTATCATAGTGGTTTACTTGTAATTCCAGGCTATGATATGTTTTTACTGAAAAAAAAAGTTAAAATGCTATAAGTGTTGGCATAAAGCGACTCCAAATAATGACTCATACACTAACGTAACCTATTAATAGTGTTAGCTCTATTAACAGTAACCACAACAATAAAACGTGAATATCATTAAACGTATTAACATCAACTCGGAGAATAAGAGGAGGCAAGAATAACTCGTGACCGTATAAAAACGGAAAACGGGAAATCCACCTCTCTTACTCGAGCTTAATAAAGAAAACGAGAGAAGGGGTAACTCATATCTGTAGAAACAGAAAGCGAGCACACACTGCTCACGCTCTCAAGGTTACATAATAACAACTAACATCACACAATAAAATAAGAAAAATAATAAATTTGATTGCTTTTTTCTTAGTAATTGTAACCAAGAACGAAGAATAACGACAACGTAACAAATAAACATAAAGATATACAGTAGTCTAAATCGAGCACCTTCCTGAGGTGTGATCATAACTATAACAAGACTAAATCGCTATTCTTCGTAGGTCTAAATTGGACTTGCTAGCAAATAAATACCATAGTAAAAACCAATAATAAATAATGATAATAAAATTGGTCAAAAAACGTAAGTGATATAATCTAGATGACAGAGTACCAGATGGGCAAAATTAACTTGAAAATCTACTGAAGCGAACAACACCCAAAATGGCTGCCGATACCGAGGCAGGCTAACCGCTTCCAAGACTAATATCCACAATACTGGAAAAGGAACAAATGCCAGGTACTGAAATAAACTGTCAAAACAAACTATGGTACTTAACATTGGTAAAGGTGAAGTAGCAACGTCAGTCATGTTGAATTAACGACAATCACTTCCGAAAATCACTATACAAAAACTTATCAACTATGCGGGCAAGTCCAAAACAGAAGGATGACCTAGAAGGCGTTCGTGTGGGTGACGTGGCGTGGCCCAAGTGTGGTTTCTGGGGTCTTTGTTACGGCCCTTCCCTTTGATGGAGGTGTTATCTAAATGGAAGACAGCCTGTGAATAGTGATTTTCACACGCCCCTGATGTATACACGACACTCACAAAGTGCTCGCGCGAGGGTAGTAACCTCTGCATTCCATGCTTTTAATTTTCTCTGGTATATTTGGAAGGTTTATATCAGAAAAAGTAGAAAGAAGGACTTTTTCACCGGGCGTCACAGGTCTCTCCCCAGAAATAGAAAAGGGATTTTGACGAATGAATGAATGAATGAATGATTTAATGCCTGAAAACTTTAAATCATTCATTCATTCATTCATTCGTCAAAATCCCTTTATTATACTTTTAATTTTCATCCACTCATAATCTCAATGCTATAATAGGTCTATTGGCATGAGCCTACTTGATTTGCATATGATGATTATTGATGAAAACATGTTATTCAACTGAATCATAAATGATAAAAGGAATTAAAACACAATCATTCACTTTAGTGATAATATGGTTATCTTGTTTTCGATTAGTGCATCGGAGTCGTCCCTTATCTCGGCCGATTCTTGAGGTTCTCGTCTTCTTTGAAGCGTTTGATCCACATGAATACCGTTTTCCAAACTACATATTATCTATGCTAATTTTGATGGGGGGAATATTAATCTTATGCATTTCTATTATGAATCTCCGTATAGTTACTGAATTTTTGTCTTTCAGCTCTAGAATTTATTTGATGTTGCCCATGATGATCCATCATCATAATGTCAAGTTCTCATGTAGTAGGTGGCTAAATACTGAATGCCATTATACTGTATGTCATCTGACAAGATGCAGCATTGTTTTCACAACTTTTTAGGCATACCAACCTTTTGGAGTCAGAGAAGCAAATTTTCTTGTGGTCTTATTGTTTAGGAGGATTGTGTGGGGTTGGCAGTCCTGATTTTATCCTTCCCACTTTAGAATGTTTCTTTTTACAGTATTTCATGGCATAATATCGAAAATGGCGAAATTTTTACCAGGGCAGATTTTTTTTTTTTTTAATTTCATATTGGATTTATTCTTGTTATATGTACAGTACTAAGTTGCTGTTATATTTCAATGTTTACAAAAAAATAGCATTTATTCTTTTCACTTGGGAACGATGATAAAAGTACATAGTGTCGTCACTTATGAATGTGATTATACATGTTTTCTTTAATTCATCACATAACACACAAAGACTTTGATAACACTTCCTAGGTCCAATCTGACAGTTTTATCTAAGTCAGATAATTTATAGTTACATCTATATCCTGATGTCCTACAAATTTATCTTCTACGAGATTGGAAACAACCTTTATAACATAATATGCAAAGGAAAACTAATTATACTCCCCATCTGATTACCTACAAATAATATCTCTTTAGGTAACTAATTTGCATAAACTGAAGTTATAAAATTTTTTATGAGACACAATGCTTAGATCAATACTAGCTACCAAATTGCAATCCAAGGGGAGTTCAAATAATTGATTAGTCTTAAACAAATTAGCAAATATCTGTTAAAGTGAGTTTCAGTGCTAAATGTGAACCTGAAATGAGAGCCTTTTTAAGAATCCGAAACAAAATTTTTTTAATCTACCCATAGCTGAGGTGTATAAACTGTCTTGGAAGTAGCCAATTTTTCCAATTTGGTAGAATAAGAGACTTCCGTACTGACCTTAATCAATTTATTAGGGTACTGTATAACTTGGCAATTAGGTCATACAAACATTGAGAAGGCGCTACTTCCTTGAATTTATCATCTGTCTCTGAGTTTTCCTCGTCCTCATTTTCCAGACCTGCACGAGGAGCCATGGTAAAATCAGCTAATTGATCACCACTTTTAACATTGAAAAGGGGGTAACAGTAGGAGCATGTAGTGCCTCCATTAACCCCAGTACTGTAGCGTTATTGTGAGAAGAGCTAGTGGTTAATCTTGCAAGCAAAAAGCATACACAGTTGTCTGAAACATGATGATATTGATCAGTTTTAGCTGAAACTTCATTTACCACCTCAGAGTTTAAAGGAATCATATAATATGCCATGCCATCCACATATGTAACTTAATACTTTAGCGACTGGAGGGATATTAGAGTGAACATAACCAACACGGTTTTCTGCTTCACTATCTAGTTGTCTTAAAGAGCGACTAGGATTACAGTTTTGCAATGGTTTAACAGCAGAAGGAACTAAGTATGTAAAGATTTTGCGGCTTCATGTGAGGCTTCCGGGTCTGCAATGTGCAGCGTACTTTCAGAATCTTTAATGAATAAAATGCTATTAATATCAGAATGACCTTGGGGCATTAGGTTAGGTTTGGGTGTGAAAGACCAAAATTAACCTTATTTAGCAAGGACTCGCTGGGCTTCTAATTTTTAACAGAGGAAGCAAGTGATGTCAAGAGCAGGAAAAGATCATCACTATCAAAAGATTGCTGAAATTAGTATAGTCTTCTAGGTTTCCTTTTGCGCTTCTTCAGCAACCACTGAAGCATACTTTTCCATGAGTAATCCTCAGAGTGAAACTCGCTATTCACAATGATCATTTAAATCAAAGTATTTACCCCGACACCATACACAAAAGGAATGCGGATCATAATCCCCTAAAAGGAATTCTAGTGCACATTCCAGGCATTAATTGCTAACAAAACCAGGGGAAGATATTTTAATGTGTGGTATAAAGAAAAATTTAAAAGGTATCCAATCGATGGAGAAAACTGAGAGACAACCAGACAGTGCAGTTCTGGTCTTTTTACCACTTACAGCTAGAAGGTTCCATTCCTTTGTTGAGGGCATGTATTTATTGAAGCAAAATAAAATGAGAAAATCTTAAAATTTCTTGGATAAGTAACAATTAAACAGAACCTTTGGAGAAGAAGCAATATAAACATCACGGAAGGTTCACAGAAATAAGGCCATAATAGAAATCTATAGTTATAATTCTAAAAACTGATGAAAACTCAAGCGACCAAATGAACTTTCCACACACACACACACAAACATATATATATATATATATATATATATATATATATATATATATATATATATATATATATATATATATATATATATATATATATATATATATATATATATATATATATATATATATATATATATATGTGTGTGTGTGTGTGTGTGTGTGTGTGTGTGTGTGTGTGTGTGTGTGTGTGAACACAATGCTTTATAGCACTCTACCAAATGGTCTTGATCAATTTCATAGAATAGGAAATGCAATATCTATGAAAATGGTAAGCACAAAGACAAGTCTAAAGTAAGAAAATCAGTATGAAAGGCATAAGTAATTAATATCATCAATTCATAAGAAGCTAATAAAAAAAATTCAATTTAAAGTAAATGTTTGTGCTATTAAGTATAACATCTATTCATATTCCAGCCAATAACATCTAAAAGTTTTCAAATAAACTAAAAAAAAAATATACCAGACACACTGAATAAAACCTTATTTGCCCAAATTTCCACAAATAAAAATTTGTCTACAGTGGCAATATTATACAATATAAATATCTATATGCTAGAGCACCTTTATGTATGTCATAAACAATTTTCTTTGGGGAGAAAATTTGTAAAGCAAATAGTTATGGTTTTCCATAATAGTCTTATGAATAAAACTTTATATATTTTGCTACTTTCACATAAGAACCAATGATCAATTTGTGAACATTATAAAAGCTTTAAAATACTGATCTTGAAACTTGCAAATTTCACTTCATGTGGGGTATGTCTAGACCCACTTTAAAAAACAAAAACCACATTAATCTGATATGATAGTGTTATCATATTTAGGATACATGGGACAAAAGATACTTTTCACATTTTTCTTTTATAATGAATGCAAGTAACATATACCAGTACAATGTTCATATGTATATCCTAATATTTTGGGAGGTAATTTTTTTACCTTTTCTATGGTTGCTTACATTTATCAAATAAAACGAAATATTATCCCAGAGGGAAATTGTATAAAAAAGAATCAGAACAAATTATCAGAACAGATAGATAAGATACAAATCAAATACAAAGTTAGAAGTACAAGATGAGGCGAATTTAGAGAAGAACTTTCGGGAAGATTGCAATAAAGTTAATCTATGTTTAGAAAATGTTACGACAATGGCAGATGGGAGAAAATGAGTAATTGTTAGTTTCAAATAGTAATTAAGAAATTGTCAAGTCACAATGGTAAAAAAACAATGTCTTTAGTGTATGTAGAAAATTACTGATAAAAATTATCACTCTATAAACTAAGAGCATATCATTGTACGGTTATATAACCTTAATATCAACCAGAATTATGGTGGAGCTTATGAACATTGTAACTCTGTAGTGCACTATATTCAGAAAATCTAACCAAATTAAAACTATTTTAATGGGAGAAAATTTTCCTACCTCCAAAAGGGGGCAAAAAGACCGTTTGGCTGAAAGAAATAGATGTTGATATTTTACAGCTACCACTTACATTATACTGTTTGCTATTATATAGGATGAGGATAATTAAAAAGAAGATAAAATATAACTTTTTATGATAGTGAATATATCTGCAGGAACTAGAAAACATTATAACACTACTTTGAAATATAAGGTCCAAAAGATCCAACTAACACAGTAAAGGTAATGTGATATGTATGTATAAACTGTACTTAAAGAAAAATATATCTCTAGTGTACTTTACTAAGTAACTATGGTTTTTAAAATACATTTAATTCACCCTCAACAGTGTTTCCGTTTATAATCTGTTCAGTAACCAGCAATGAAATAGAATCACAGGAAATCCCAGTAAGGGTAAAATGGAAGGGAGGAGGAAGACCAAGAGCAAAAATCTTTGGTTGAATAGTAACAGGAACCTTTAACATTTTATCAAAACTTTTAGATTGAAATTAAACTTGTAAAGCACAGACTGAAGGTTGGCTTGGAAAATTACATTAGCATCTTGTGATGTAACCATACCTTATACAATACAAGCATTAGCAGCTGATACTTTAAGCTCTTTAGCAGTCAATATAATCAACAGAATTCAAACCCTTAGTTCTTTACGTACATATCTGCATTCAATGATTTATGAAGGCTCTTTAAAATCAGTGAGCTTAAATTTTGCACACAATTTATATTCATCATAACAAATTTATATCAAATTAAGTTCTAAAATGTTTTATACATTATGTAAAAGGGTTAAAATTATAAGATATTCATTTTAATGCTTGCACAACATGAGTATTAGAATTAAAAGTACAGTATTGCTCAATCTAATATAATACCCTCATACTGTATTGAAATTCAATCACCCTCAGAAAAATAAATTCATGTATGGTTTGAACATCTGCATATGTTCAAACTTTTCACTCATTTCAATTTATTTCAACTTCATGTTAAATCTAAAATTATAATCTTATGCAAGAAGCACTCTTTGGAGTTGTAAAGAAAGGCAAACGTTTCACAGATGGTAATTGAATGAAGAAATCTTTTGAAAACCTACTACTCACAAATAAATTTTCAATCATGTAACATGAATAACAACATTAGGCAATTAAAGATTTAATATTTAGGCTTCATCCATATGTATAAACATATAAACAATTTAACATCCTGAAAACTTTAGAAATTACACTGGTCTACATACAAATTGATATTTCAAAATCAAAAAAACCATTCAGTGTTTAGCAAAATTTTATTTAAAAAGTAAGCTTGTAAGGCCTAAAGCTTTCTGACTGAAACACCTAAATTTGTACTGCCTGGATGGTCTCAGCTCTGTAAGGCACAGTGAACTTTCAGGACACCCTTAAAGGTTTAAAGATCACCCATAAATGGCAGAGGCAAGGAACAGTGACATTGCCCTATCAAGCAGGACAATGCCCTAGAGACTGACCATATATACCAAATGATCAGCGCCCAAGCCCCCTCTCCATCCAAGCTGGGACTAGGGAGGGCCAAGCAATGGCTGCTGATAACTCAGCAGATAGACCTATAGGCTCCTCCAAAGCCCCCATCCTTAGCTCACAAGGATGGTGAGGTTGCGGCGACCAAAGGAACTAACAAGTTAAAGCGGGACTCGAACCCAAGAACGTTAACACATCGGCCACTGCAACTAAACGAAACACTATGACCGCTAGACCCTACTATGGAAGTCAGGTTAGGGTAAGCAGCCAGGCAAGTAAATAAGACTTTCCACTTACAGGAGAAGATTCACTGCCCTTCTGAGATTAACAAAGGAAGTTAAATAAGTTAAGATCTTTGAAGGCTCATCACTAACAAAACTTGGCTGGTTAAGTGAGTATTTGGCATGTTGTACTGTCAAAAACCAACTAGCCTAGTCTTCTCTGATTTTTCCCTTGAACTAAAAACCAGTTCCCTTAGCACTTGAAATTGTAGCACACTTTCTCTGAAAGAAACAGCGAGACATCATACTCCCCACAATGGCTATTTAGCTCACAATGCTATCCCTGTACATAACTCCTAACAAATCAAGCAAGGAAAGCTCATAGAAATAATCAAAATACTGCAGAAGAGTTTAATAGAATTCATTATTTCAATACTTGCCTGTTGTTCACCTAGCTTACTGGGTATGGCTATTCTCTTTTGACATCTATCATCAAAATATTAATTGCCTTTTCGCCCTAGTATGCTACCGTTGGGCATGCCATCTGAGACACACTACAGTAAAAAATCTCCATTTGGATAAGATCATATTCAAAGTCAATCTTGAGCTCAATCAACTTCTTTATATCAATAATCTGTGGGGAGGTGTGAACCACAGTTAAGTACAGTAACCCTCCACCCTACAAACTTTGAACTAATGCCAATAAAATGTGCACAAAAATAAGACTAATTAAAAATGTGAAATACTGATTCGACATGAAAGATTACAGATTTGGCCGAGTTTCAAATCGCACGAATAGATGGTAGCTTAGCTTGTACTACTGGCAATTGGCGGTGCACTGAACTTCATTAGAAAAAAAGGAATTTTAAACGTAGGCTGCAGGACGTTTTATTAAAATTGCTGATAAAACACATCACAAGAGAGAGAGAGAGAGAGAGAGAGAGAGAGAGAGAGAGAGAGAGAGAGAGAGAGAGAGAGAGAGAGAGAGAGGGGGGGGGGGATTTCAGACGACATAAACTAGCATCCTTTTACTTCATAAAGTCATGAATTAATATTTCAAAATGAAAAAACTAGAATCCGTTTACTTTATAAAATCATGAATTATTATTTCAAAATGATTCAAAGTGACTGCCTACAATTGTTACAATTTGCTAAAACATAATAAGCTTCATCTCATACCTTCCTGTATTAACAGTACCATTACAGTGACAAATGCTGTTTATATTAAATAAAGGATCTTTTAAAATAACCTGAAATACATTAGATGTATAGTTGCAAAAAATATACCAATGAGATACCAAATCGTAATCTATATTTACACTGAAAAGTCCAAATACGTTTTCTTGTCATCAAATATGTACAGGCACTGATCAGCTAATTGTCAACCGTTGCTCTTAGATCAGTCAGCAATATTTTTATATATTCGTTTTCAACACTACAAAAGATTCAATGATTATTATATACTTCAACTAGTTTTGTTTGATTATGAATTTTATTTTTACTTTTTAAATGCCAAACATTAGATTACGGTATCCCCATAAAGCAAAAAGTTATGAAACACAAAATATACGTTTGGTAAGTACGTACAAATATATATAATAGAAAGTTTGATTACAGTAAGCCAGCTGTCCTACATTGTTCAATAAGATTACTTACTAAAAACTTTTTATTTATTTACGATTAGAATTTTCCTTTATTCTGATGTTTAGCTTTTTAAAACAATAGTGCATTAAATGTGTTCTTTATTCTTTATTGATTCCATTTGTTAGTTTGATGTTGGTTATTTGGCTTGACGGTCTATGCATCAAAAACAAAAACATTGGCAGCGAGAATGTGTAATCATGCAAGAAAAAACTAAATGACTGGTCAGTTATAGTAAGGGAAATAAAATGCAGTGCAAATTAATAAATTTTTTATTTAATACATTACGAACAAATAGCTGTAGGAATTCTTGACATGGCCATTGCTTACGTCGATTAGTATACATAGAGATTCGCTAGAATTAGGGCGATGAGATGACTGAAAACTTAAAAAGAACTTGAAATTATTAGCCGGTAAAATGGGGAAAAAATCAACAAATTATAGAATACCGAATCAATTAATACCTAAATGTAGGAATTCATAGTATAGTTAGCTAGCAATAGCTGGATCAGCTGATGTAAAACAGTGGAAGGTTAGGAGTTGAAGGGAGGTTACAAGTTATATAACCCTAACAATGTTGGACTAGCAAACTTTCCAGTTTCTGAATACACTCTTGGAATGCATCTGGTTTGTATGCTGCTTGTTTACTGTTGTGAAATAATAAATTTTATCACAAAA
This sequence comes from Palaemon carinicauda, assembly GCF_036898095.1. Taxonomy (NCBI): domain Eukaryota; kingdom Metazoa; phylum Arthropoda; class Malacostraca; order Decapoda; family Palaemonidae; genus Palaemon; species Palaemon carinicauda. The sequence continues at coordinate 30,067,615 of NC_090761.1, forward strand.
GTTCTGTTTATTTTAATGACCCCTACGGGAGCTGAATCCCAC
>NC_090761.1:30070156-30090156 GCF_036898095.1 Palaemon carinicauda
GCCCAACCCTAACATACTTGGGGTAAGGCAAATGGGGTGAGAGAGAGAGAGAGGAAAATATTTTTATCTTTTAATGGTAGACAGAAAAAAAGAGAGCGTCATCAAGGAAGCAAGATGAACCACAGGTAAGATTCATTGAAACAATTAATTAAAACCTGGCCTGATGGCCCCTTAATACCAAACCGTTTTTGGGATTGCAGATTCTTAATACCAAACTTCACTTGGGACAGAGACTTCATAGAATATGTCCTAGTGTTGGAGATTAAATATAAAACTATTTTTAGTTTTTAGACTAAATATCAAATTGTTCCAGGGTTGTAAAATTACTACCAAATTGTCCTCAAGATGGAGACACTTCCAAATGTACCTACGACCAACACTCGTAATACCAAACTGTCCTAGGTCTGGAAATTTTAGCCATTAAACCAAGTACCATATCACAAATTCACACAATCTTAGCCAATTTGATACAAAACTCATAATTGTATGATCTGAATTTTAAGGTACATATACCATGGCATAAACAACATTTTACAGTCACAAATGTGAACCCACAAAATATATATCTATTAGCAGTTAAATACTTACCTTAAGGTGTACAGTACTATATAGTTGCTATTAACAATTTCACTCCATCTGGTAAATCACATTTTTCTATTTCAAATGGCTTACCACAACATGCATGAAAATGTTTGTGGTTTCATAGGTGGTATACAAAATACAAAAATACCATTTAACATTAAATTGTATGATAGATAAACATTATTACCAATCTCGGGTTTCAGGCAGCCTTCAAAGCCTATAGAATTAAGTGAATATTAAATTCAAATTTGGTATAGCCATTTACGGTAATATGCTTAACTTCTTAGGATACCATATGAAATGATAAAAAATCTACTTGGTTCACTCTTTTCCAAATACCAGATTCCATTGGATGTCTAGAGAGAATTAAACAGATAAATTATGGAAAAAGACCATTCTAACCATTGAAGTATTGTTGATATCAGTAATAATAAATTGCAAAACTAACAATACATCAATTTTGGGGCACTTCATATTCTACCCCTGAGCAGCAATGATTTTACTTTAGTTACTGTATATATTTTAACTCCAAGGCTTTTTTAACATTAACTACCCTTGCTTAAGCTATACATTTCAATTACAGTACTCAGGCTTGACAAGCATTTTTCTTCTCATGTAGCACAATCATTAAACATGCTATCAAATAACTTTCCATATATTCTTCCAAGCTTTAAGGCTTAAATAAAATTAACATATACAGATAAAGAGGTAGCAATATCAGCAATATATGAACTTACTTAGGTTTAAAGACAAAAGCTGTATAATTTTTAAAGGAAGTTGCAAGCCAAAAGCTAAAAAATAATCAGATAAAACAAGGAAAAGGCTATGGAGAAGAAGAAACTAACTACAGAAAATCACTTTCCTTTCTATTCTAACTAAAAATATTTTCCAAAGCATAAAATGACTTAATATAGCACCAAAACAAAATTGAATAAATTGAATTCATTTGAAAATTATTGCTCAGTTATAACACATAACATATGTTCCAGCAGCAAAAAATACAACCTCAGCAAGTAAGGTAAAAAGGAAGAAATCATGATGTACTTTAAAATGATATAAAAGAACAATAAGCTTAACTTGGGTAAAAGTTACATTAGTTTACATCAAAAGATCTGAACATTTTTCTAGAAATTCCAGGTAATTAAAGTTTCACTTGTTTTGCTCACAGGGGCTTGTGAATTAGGAAACTACACATCTAAATATTTACTATGACAGTCGAAAACCGAATTTTAACAATAACATACTTTTATTTCATACTCAAATGCTCATATTACTTCTTCTCCTGATGCTCATTTTATCAACGTTTACCAACACAGCCAATGTATCTAAAGTTTCCCATTTTCTTTCCTTTACAAAAGATACAAGCCTCCAGTAATGTAATGAGACAATTCAGCAGCTAATGGTTAGTAGCTTGCTAGGAATTACATTCTTTAATTTTGAAGTCACAAGTATTCCCTATTCCTTGACATCGCAAGTCAGTGTGTGGGTATGTATGTGAACATCCGGCGAGTATAGCAATGAAAACTGTATTATTAACATTTTCTATTTCTATGAACTTCCCCGGGTGTTCATATTACAAACTCCCACATTCTGATGGAGGTAGGATGTCAGTGATGGAAAAAGATGAGTACCGGGTACATTTTTTTTTCTGCATGTATAACCCAATTAGAATTCTAGATTCAGTAGGCCTATAATAGGAAGATCACATAAATAATTTCCTAATAGGCCTTCACATGCTTTCCTAATGATATTTGGAATAAGAAAAAATAGCTTAGAAAGGCAGGCACAGCAGCAGGCACTATAAGAACTGGCAGCCAAGAATCTCAATAAGAGTAAGGATTTCTCAACATAATATCCATCTAATACCAAACAAGTACAGTACAGTACATTATTAATTTGTCTCTAGAATTCTTTGCCATTTTTTGCAAAATTTAAGAGATGTAGAGTTACTCCTAGATTCTAGGACCTATAAAGTTTATACAAGAATTAGACCCAAATTCGGTGATTTCCTGAGCCAAAAATTCTTAAAACAAATATAAAATGTCTTTTGGGAAGAGAATGAATTGACATTCTAATCTCCCCTATCAAATGTGGCACTCCCTGCAGTGTTCAAAGTATGTTCAAAATATACTGAACATTTCTTACTCAACAAGAACCACTATTTTTAGTTGAAGAACTAACAACTTTCTAAGAAAATAACAATAAATTGTAACTGACTCTTGGTCATAAAACAAACTAGCTCTGAATGAATGAAAAAAAGACAATAAACTTTAGCTCTCAAAGCCCATATACAAGACAATTTGTACACTACTGAGAGTTAAACTGTTCAATTTATATTGGAAAGTTTCCCATGTTCTGATACTTGAATTAGATGTCTAATCCCAGATGGTTGAGTACCAAATTAAACTGAGATTGGAAATTCTTTTCCAAAGGACACCTTAAAAGGATTTTTTTCCCCTAAAAGCACAAATTAAAAGTTTTAACATGTAGCTAGCTAGTTCTAGTTATTTCTACATTCTTACACTGGCCCTCATAAAAATGAACCAACTATTTTTTACAAGAAAATAAAGGTAGACTGTCTTTTAAGAATTAAAGAGGACAATCAATAACCACAGGTTAGGCAGTACACTGTGCAGTAGTCTTTCCCATACGTGGATGACATTGGACTGTCTTCCCCCTGCTGGGATTTGGTGGAATGGACCATCATACTGTTCTATGAAAGGTTTTCAAGTTTTATCTTTTTATTTTTGTGCCTCTGATACAAAACCTATCATAGATGTACATATCTGTTCACTTTTCTTAAATCACAAAACACACAAAGGCTCATAAGGTTTTGGAGGTCCCATCTGACACAATTTCATCTAAGCAAATCAGATAATCTAAACCTACACCTGAATCCTGATATGCAAAATTTCTCTTCTACAAGATTAGAAATAACCTATATAATAAAAGGGCCTAGATGACACTCTTTATTTGCTCACTTAAAGATGATATATCTTTAGTTAACCAAGTTGCATAAACTGAATTTAGAGATTTCATTTTGTGAAACGCAATGATTGGATCAAGACTGGTTACTACATCACAATCCAAGACGAGGCCAGCTAACTGATTTATCATCATCTCCTCCTACGCCTATTGACGCAAAGGGCCTCGGTTAGATTTTGACAGTCGTCTCTATCTTGAGCTTTTAATTCAATATTTCTCCATTCATCATCGCCTACTTTGCGCGTCATAGTCCTCGGCCAATTCTCGGCCTGGGTCTTCCAATTGATTAGTCTAACACAAATTAGAATGTTAGTGTTAAAGAGGGTATAAGCACTAGGCTAAATGTGAACCTGAATTGCCACCCTTTTTCTGAAACTGAGAACATTATTTTAATCTATCCAAAATAACATTGGAGAGTTGAGGTGTGTAAACCGTCTAAGTAGCAGCCACTTTTTCTGATTTGGTAGAATAAGTGTCTTCTGAACTTATTTCAATAAATTCATTAGGGTATATCTTAGGAATAAAGTTACGCAAAGATTGAAGAGATAATACTTCCTCACATTTGTCTGTTTCTGAGTTCGGTTCTCCTTTTCCTCATTCTCCTATTCTGTAGGAGAAGCCAAATGAAAATTGGCAGATTTCTGTTTTTTTTTTTTTTTTTACCATTGGAAAGGGGATAGCTGCAGGAATGCATTCGTATACTCATTTTGGTTTTGGATGTAGTAGTAGCCTACATTAACCTTGTTAACGTTTTTGTGAGAGAAGTTAATGGCCGAGCTTGCAAGTGAACGGCATACACTGTCATTTGAAACATAATCAAAAGGATCAATTTTAGTTGAAACTCTTTGCCCCCTTTGAATTTAAAGAAATCATACAATATGCCATGCCATCCACATCAGTAATATGAGACCGATGAAAAAAGCTTATTTTGGCAAGTGGAGGGATATTAGGGCCTAGACAACCCACTCGGTGTTTTGCCTCACAATCTAGTTGTCTTATAGAGTGACTAGGATAATGATTTTGCAAAGGTTTAGCAGCAGAAGGCACTAAAGTGTATAAAGATTCTGAGACTCTGTGTTACACTTTTGAGTTTGAATGAAATGCTGTTAATATTAGATTGACCTTATTAAATGAAATATCATTAATATTTGATTGATCTTTGGAGTTATGGTTAGGTTTGGCAACGGGGTGTGAATGATCAGAATTACCATTATTAAGTGAGGATTCTTTGGACTTCTGAATTTTAATAAAGGAAGCAAGTAAAGTCAAGAGCTTGCAAAGCTCATCACTAACAAAACATAGCTAAACTTGTGTGTTGTACAACGGTGAAGATATGTTATCATCATCATCATCATTCCCGTTATAATCAACTAGTCTAGTCTTGCCCGGCTTCTCCCTGAACTAACTACACGGTTCCTTTTGCCCTTGGAACTGTTAACTTGATTGGTATCCATTGCAACATACTTTTTAACTAGTGGTACGTGAAATACTCTCTTCACAACGATTAATAAAAATCACAATATTCCTCATGACACGATACACAAAGGGAATGCGGATAATGTTCTCCAAGGAATAATACCTGTGCATATTCCAGGCAATATTTGCAAAATTCACCAGGAAAAGACATCTTAATGCACAGAATGTAAACATCTTAAGAGTACATGGCAGCTGCTGATTGAGTAAATGCAAAATTTGTGGGATTTGCGAGGGGATCTGAAACTGGTATAAACCATATCACCAGAGCCATTACTAATGACCCCCTACTTACCACTTGAGCATTTTGGTTAGGGTTGAAACTGTGTAGGTTAGGCCCTAAAAATATTACCCTCAATTTTGAACTAAGTTGACTTGTGAGGTTTTCATAGGTTATTTCTTGGCATTAAAATCCCAATATAACAGGTATCAAACTATTAAGGTTGTAGCAAAGGCCATGTTTGGAGTGGCAGTACTGTCATCATTTCCTCAATAAACAAAGGAGTCTAGCCTTCTCTGCTCAAAGATTTTGTTTTTTTCTGAAACACTAGGATTAACTCATTTAAATAACACTTCCCATATTCTTATACACAAAGGGCCATGATTAATTATCTTGCAGACCATGCATTACAGATTTTAATTCATAAGTGTAATGGTGGACTTGAAAGATGGCATTACAGTATATTCTATAATAAGGTTAGGTGACGGATTAATCTTATACAAGCAAACAACTGAGTTTAAACTAATTAGACAGTTTAATGAAACTTTAAACCAAGTGCAGTAGCCATTCTCATAGAAAGTGATAGCCATTTAATGATTCTTATTCACCGAGAAATTAAGAAATTAAGATTTATGTGCTGTATATTTTTGAAACAGCTGTCTGAATACTTTGATGAAAAAGCCACATCAGAACGTACCTTAAAAACATTAGAAGTTAGTTTCATCATAAGATTTCCAGTGCACTAAGTCCTAACTAGCCTCCAACTATTACAGTGGTAACTGGCTCGCCTGGCATTTGCATGGTAGCAGATTGATCCCAGTCTGGAACCATAAGTTTAAGCTTTTTACAGGGGAAGTCACTGCAGTGTTTGGGCACCACAGGTTTGGAGGGGGGGGGGGGGGAATTGGGCTTTCCTGACTGACTATCTGGTGAGCATCTATTCTGATGATATTAGAATTAAAACCAGACACCTTTACCTTTAATCACTGATTTTATTTACAACTGGTGTTAGTCTGCACATGTAACAAGATTGTTTCCTACACCAAACCACATAGTGTACAGTATGTGCATATAGTATAAAAAGTAATGGGCCAAGAACATCAGATATCACATTCCTATACTCACGAAGGGGCCCATAAGCAACAACTCTTTGTAATCTATTACTAAAAATTCAATAATGACTCTAAGAAAAGACCCACCTACTCCTAACTGCTTGAGTTTACAAATAAGGGCCTCATGATCAACCAAAATCTGCGTCAATCATACGAACTTCTTGACCACAATAAATAGAATTCTGCAATGCATTGGAAATTGTAAGAAGGGCATCACAGGCCCCAAGGCTTTTGCCAAAGCTAAATTGCAAACTAGGAAACAAATTATTACTTTCAGCACACCTATTTAGACATTTAGCCAAAAGACGTTCAAAACCTTTAGATGATATGGAAGTTATGGAAATTAGGTGGTAATCGGTGGAGCTAGAGCTACCACCATAAACACATTTATCTAATGGAGTAACGTTACCAATTTCCCTACGCGTGCAAAGAGAACCTTTTTTTGCTAACTTGGAGAAAATGATAGAAAACTTAAGAGCTAAGAAATAAGCGCCTTTGTAAAAACCAAAGGAAAAATACCATTTGGGTCTACACCTCCGTAAGCATCAAGGTTCATCAAATGTGTTTTAATTTCATGGGACTGAAAAGTCAAACTACTGTTGTTAGTTTAGCCTCAGCAAAACAGGAATGAGGAAGATCGAATTTTTCATTAGTCTGACTGGTGTTTAAGACATCAGCCAAAAGGGTTGCATTTTCCTTTGAACAATAAAGGACAGAGCCATGTGGTTTTAATAAAGGAGGAATTGATACATCTACACCAAAGAGTGCAGATTTAAGTAAGGGTAGCCAACCAATTACGTTCCTGAGTTGTAACAGAACAGGTTTCACTTATAGCACAATTGTACAGTATTTCTTTTCAGTTAAAGCATAAACTCTCTGAGCAACAGCTCTTAGCTAATTATAGTTATTCCAAGTCAATTCTGATATTACTCTTCCAAAGATGATAGACCTCCTGCTTCTCCAAATAAGCAAGTTTACAATGATCATTGAACCAAGGTTTGTCTTTCACTCTATTTTAGCACATGAGAAGGGATACGACTATCAATTATGTTCAACAGATTCTCATTCAATAGAACAACAGGCTCAACACTTATACATAGTGATGACCACTGGACCCAACTATGAAAGTTAGGGTATTGTAAGTAATCGGGCAGACAAGACAGACTTACTGCCTACAGGAGAAGGCTCACTAGCCTTTGCGAATAACAGGTTGAATACTAACTGGTATGCATGCATGGCATGTCAGATCATTAACAATCCCAAAATAAACTATTCTCTCTGTAATTCCTTGAACTAAAAATTACTTTTTTTTTCAGCTCTTATAATCAATGAATGGCAGCCGTTCTGTTAACAAAGGTGGTTTACCTCTGCAGTGTACAGTATACCCTCCGGTTCCATAAACACTAATTTGGAACATGACTCCTGGACAGTTAGATACTGAGGTGCTCAGAGCTGTTATTTAAAATCCAATGGTTTCAATGTACTGCAATGGTAACCGAACAAAGATATAAATTTAAAATTCAATAAAACCTTATCACAATATGGAAAGGGCAATAGATGTCTTGACAAGACAATGCGACAGAGAAAACTGAAGAATGGGTAACTCTTAGTGCGCTTCTTACCATTAGCCACTGGATTGTTTCATTACTTTACCAGGGTGGGGGCCATGTATCTTTTGAGGGGAAAGAAAATGGGAACATTTTTTAATATTTGGGGGGATAGACATCGATAAAACGATCTTCTGGAGAAAAAGTAACATGAACAACAGGGGAGATTCACATATAAATAATGGTTTATTTAACATAAACAAGAAACTACAGTACATAAAATATTTACCTTCTATGATGCTGTACTTGAGAATAGTTCTTGTCACAGTTTAACGACCTAAACTGACGATCCTACTGCTTGTCAAAGTCTCTAATAAAAATCAGCGATTCTCAAAGTTAATGACTTTGAAATAGAATATACAGTCAGACCTTACCATTTGCAGGTTTGATATTAGCAGGAGGGCTCAGGAATCCTATAAGCCATTATTAATGGGTATTAATTCATAATTGTAAACAATAAATACAGAACAGGCCTTGATAGAAAAAAAAAAAAAGACATAACTTTATTACATGACTTAAAAATTCCCTTACATAATGTATCAATTCCATCTTACTCTACCCTACTACATAACATGACTATGCTATGATGTGTTTGGTCTTGCATAACTTAATGCTTTTATGAATTTTCAGTTACCTTACAATCATACCTAAAATAATAGGGAATGCACCTTAACTGAAAAGACAAAAAGAAAAAATTTAAGTTACATAAGACCAAATACAGCACAGTATATTCATTTATATAACAAGGGAGAGTAAGTTGAGATATACTCTGTTATATAAGTTGAATTCTCAAGTCCTTGAGCAATAATGGATTTTTGTCTTTTCTATTTACAGTAGTGTTATGTAACTGAATGCGTTCTTGTATTTAGTGTTATACAACTATGAATACTATTACTTTTGTCTTTCACCTTATCACCGAGATACTCAAGTTCCTTTTGGTGATACTGAAGAAAAAGGGGTCGAGGAGTTAGTAAGAATGCATCAATTAATTGTTGTTTTCACAGGCGTGTCTGTTACCTAACCCAAGCGAATGGTAAGGTATGACTGTACTATAATTTTGAGTATAAAAGTATCTTTCTTTACAATATTTCACAAACAATATGACACAACTACAATGGACGGATATCTTTCAAGATTGACCTATTATTCAAGGTCAAAGGTGATACCAAACTGTCCTCCATAAAGATAAATTTTTTTGAAGAAATTCAAGATAATAAGTATTTGAGATATACATCTTTACCTTTCACAAAATATCAAATAACATTTTTTAATGAATTTTTGGAGTTATCATTGGTATTCTGAGGAGTTTTGAGGTGATCGGAGTCTTCCAAAATAACCAATTCAATTTTGCTTTCTTGATTATTATTTTCCTGATTTCTATCATTATTTTCATTAACTTTATCAGTATTACCAATTCTGTTATTGAGAGACTGTGACATATTTCTATTCTTGTCTGATACACACACTAGAAGTGGATTACGATTACTCAAAATATCAACTGATAAATTATTTTGAAAGTCTTTTGACTGGTTAATACTGTCTGAAGATTTAGAATTACTGTCATAATTTATACTGTTTTGTGATAATAAGGTATTTGAAACTGAAGGTGAAAAGTGCCCCATTTCTGAGACTTTCGTTGGCGATGCTACATTTCGTGAGTCGTTTTGTTGATCTGTAGTTTTTTTACCAACTTCATTTTCTGCTTGACTACCAGATTTCGTATTACATGTCGAAGTTTGTTGAGATCTTGTACTTGAAGCTGGTGTAGCCTGTGTTGATGGAGTTTTTACTTTAGGAGGTATATTTCCTAAATGCCACTCTCTACGTAGACGAGCTAGTATACTAGGGGCATCGTCAGTATCTAGTAAACTTTGACTTCCTGGAACAGGTGCAGAATTCCTGTTGACTTGACCAGCGCTGGAGTTAGCCCGGCGAACAAGAATTGCAGCATTCTGTCGATTACTAGTACGAACACTGTTGCATTTCCTGCATGCAACAGTTGGGTGGTGGGGATTACGACACATTGGTGGCCGTGGTAAAGGCATGTCACTGGCAAGATTGGGAGAAAGAGGTGGACTACTAAGAAGTACAGCACCCTGCTCAGCAGGATGTGACAGCGCAGGTAATGACTGTATTCCAGAAGCTCCAGCTTGCTGAAGTAAAAGTTCATGATGACCATGATATGGTGGAGGATCACAATTCAGGCGGTCAACTGGCTGTAATGTGGTAGAAGTTTCACGACAGATCTTAGAGTAAGACTGCTGACTACAAAGTGACAGATCTCTTTTCTGAGATGTTGGAGCTTGATTCACAGTCTCCATACAATACGATGGGAGAGATTCAAAGGGTTGGGTATGATAAGAACGACGAACTGTGGAGGGAGGATCCAGCCCCCCCACTCCAATACCCATAAGAGGCATATCAGTATTGTTGTGTCTGCTAGAAGGGAGGAGGGACGATCGGGCTTCTACACACGCCAGTAGTGATTTGGAAAGCGTGCCTTCTCCAGCTGCAAAGCCAGAATGAGCCAGTCCTGGAAAACACACCACACCCAGCTGCAATGAAACACCTGCATGTCACCATAAAAGCACTGACAGTCAGAGAAGAAAATTACCATGAAGGGAATAAAACACTTTAAGGTTATACATGTAATATTTACCTAAATGAAACACTAGCTACATAAAAAGGAAATATTTTCTAAAGTTGAACCCCCCAAAATTTCTTGAACTAACATTAATTTCTAGCAATAAAAAATTGTAAATTTTTAAAATCTATGTACAAACAGCTTTTATCCTAACTTCTTTAACTGAACATATGATTCTAATCTATTTCACATTTTTTCTATATACTGAACTGTTGTTTTCATATAACTGTTGAAACTTGTCTCGTTGCACACTGGAAGTCTGAGGGGTAACTCCAATATTAAATGTCCCCCATAAGTTGCTTTGGTTTTCATCATTAACAACTGCTGCTAGCTTTTTATTTTTGCACAAGTTTTACCCTCCAGCCAATTGATACTATCCATATAAAAAGAGGAAGTATAACCCCTTGGGGCAGCCAGCTTGGAGCAAGCGATTTGGCATAGCCTTTTAAAACAGCCCTTTCTGCCATAGACCCATTAAGACAAATCATACTCTTTATCTTTTATCTAATATGTTGAAAATCTAATTTAAAAAATATGCTTGTACAGTATAGTAACAGTAACATTTTAAGCCCTCCATAGGTTACTGTGTTTCTCTTCATTAACAACTGCCGTTGACTTCATATTTTTGCTCTATGATTATCCTCAAACCAATTCAAACTATACACATAAAAAAGTAGGACTCTTCGGTGCAGCCAACTGTGAGCGAGCTATTTAGCTTGGCCTTTTTGGAGCAGCTCTTTCTACCATATATCCATCATGGCACAAAGAACTATTTCATGTAAATACCAAGTATTTGAATGAATGCATAGTTAAAAATATTTCTAAAATCTGTGCCTTATTAGTAATTTTTACTCCTTAGTACTTGCTTAACTATTACCTATATACTTTCTATTATTTTAGTATGGTCTTCTCTTGAAAAAAAAACTTTATTTTGTTAACTCCAAAGTTGAGACAATTTTATTTTAGGAAGAATGTAACAGTATTTTTCTTCCTTATTTATTTGTTTAATTAGATTCCTATTTCAAATGTGAATGCATGTTTTGCAATATTCCTTCCAATCACATCTTCAAAATAGTATTATTTCATCAGCGGCATATTTATTGAATATGTACAAATACCCGTTGTATAAATACTTTCCGTTTACCTGTTTTAACAAAAGTGTTGATGAGACGATAATGGGTTACATTTTTTTAACTTTAAAAGATTTTCAGGAAACAAAGTTGGGAGTCGACAGATCAGACTAAATGTCGTTGGTATAGCGGTAAACATTTCTTTTAAGAATCTTTATCATTGTGTATTAAAAATAATGGCAAACTACTACAAAAATGCTTAAAATAATTGTATTATGTTAAGTAGTTCTTCATATAAATAATTATATTATTGTGTTGTTTTCTTTAAGATCCAAGTTAATTTAAAATAAAGAATAAAAAGTTCCAAATAGAAAATTTACCGTAAAAAGTGATAAAATAGTTCTGCGTTTTACTGAATCTGTGGCAGAATGGGCTACGCCAAAAATTGCCATGCCAAATTGCTCATGGAGAACTGGTTGTGCCATATGGTCCCACTTCAAAAAGAAATGTTTTGGCCCTGTTCAATAGAATCATTGACAAACACCATGATCTGAGTAATGATTACTATTCCTACTAATCAAGATACACGAAAATCAATAAAATTAACAACCTTATCTCATAAGGAAAAATAATAATAAACAGTCATTTCAACAATAAATCAACGTACCTAAAATAGAAGCAATATTATGGTACAATTATCCCCATTTTTATTAGTGTTAGTAAAACAAACAAATACTGAGAGTTCTATTTTCAAGAATCAGCCCCATTTCTCCTGATCAAAATTATATTGGATGTCAATACCGTATTATGCTAGGGAAGTTACCTTTATAACTACGTCAAAAATTGCCTTGTTGATACTTTATCGTAACTCCAGTTCTGCTGGAAGAATCCTAAACGTTACAATATACTGTAGAGTATCTCCTGAACTGGGCAGCCAAGTTTTCAAATAAATTTGAAATTTTATTTCAATTCTCACTACCTTACAATTATTCCATATCAATATATAATTTCTAATATTTTTTCTTTTGTGAACATATTACTTCTGATATCCAACCTACGAAAGAATGATGGCTAACTAGAAACCATTAAAAAGATTTTAAATCTATAAAGGAAAATTTCTGAGGTGCATATTTTTCCAATTGCACACTTCCTTATTTCTAAAATCTCCACTGAGGTTTATATGGCTTTTCTCTGTTAGTTAAGAGTCTTACTAATGTTTATTCTTAAGCCTAAAATATTTCCCATTTCTTTCCTTCCAATAGACTTACGCCTCTTGTAAAGTAACAAGACAATTTAGTGGTTAATGAGAGCAAACTAATGTCTTTGGCAGGACATACTTCCTTTGTCTACAGTCTAGTGTTGCTGTCGGATTGACAACAGTCCCTATACTTTAGACTGTCCAGATTTAGGCTTTTGAGCTTTTAGAGATGCGTTCTTCTGGATTTGTGAATAACTATTGCGTAGATTTTTCAAGGGAATTATTTATTGGTGATCCTGACCCGCATCTCTTTAAATCTTATGGTAGGCACAGTATTGAGTTTTATATAACCATACAAAGGTCTCACTATTCCTCTTATAGAAAAGTATGTCTATGGTGGTACATCAAATTAAAAGCAAAGCATAAAAGGTAACTTGCTTTTAGCTTAGGGGAATGAGTAAAGGAATGATTGATAATCATCTGGCATCATAAAATCAATGGTCATTAATGCCAACTGATATGTTGATTTGGAGTTTTCTGGCACCCTGACATCGAAAGTCACAGACACCAATATCATTTGTTATAAAAATAGAATAAAAAGATATTCAATAAAAGCAAATATGTCCTTATAAATGTTAAATGGCTTTAAGAAGGCCTGCTTCTGAAATAAATCTAAAAATACCATTAACATAGTACAACACATCCTGTCCAAGAATCTTGGCAAGGATGAACCTTCTATCCTCATTTTAAGCATTAAACAAAAAACTATTTCTTATAGTGCTAAAAGTGGGGCAATTGATCAACAAATGCCTCACTGTCAGGAGTACCAAACAGTCATCGCAATATGGCTGGTGTTGGTCAGTCATCAGAAACTCGTGTCATCCGAGTGTGACCAATGTGAAGATGAGAGAAAGTAGTCTCCCACTTTCGGGGTATCATTCGTTATTTTTCTCATCTTATTTCCTTCAAGACTACCCTAATGCTATTGCCACTTATTATAAAACAAACTCTTAACGCTTGGTAAAAGATCATTACAGAGGATGGGATACCTTCTTGGTAGCAACTCGGCTGCAGCATTCTTTCCCAGTAAATCTGTCATCTCATTTCCAGACACACCTACGTGTGCCAGAACCCACCAAACTTCAACTGCTAAATCTCTCAGCCTAATTAATAAAGAGCTACTCTAAAATCTTCAAAACTAAAGGGTTACTGGAATTAAAATTTTGTAAAGCTTGTAGGACACTTCTTGCATCACTAAAAATTGTAAAATTCCCCTCCTCTTTTAATGATATTTTTTTCAACACCAGTTAGCATACCATATAGTTCAGCAGTAAATATAGATGATACTAAAGGGAGAGTACCTCTACAATTAAAAGCACTATTGTATACAGTGCTCCAAATCAAATGCCAACATCAAATTTTGAGCCATCAATTGATTTTCTATGCTTATCAACATGTTCCATAAAAAAAAGAGACAGTTCTTTTTTAAGTCATCATGTTCTCTTTTCATACAAATAAAATATTTACAGAAAAACATCTCTGGTGCAACACAACTTTTGCATCACCAAAATTATAACATTACCCTTTCATTTTTGTTATCTTTCAATAGCAGTCAGAATACCATGCAGCCCTGCTGTAAAGATGGTTATGCTAAAAGGGGAGCCTGTTTACAATTAAAAGAATTATTGTACACCACAAATCCAACTCAAGTTCTAGATTTGGAGCCATCTGTATTTATAAATACAGGATCCCTATGCTGTTGTGCATGTTCCAGAAAGGTGGGTAGAATCAGAGCAAGTAAAATAGTTACAAAAGGCAATTTTTGGAATTTCCCAGGGACGGCTAACTGGTAACTTAAAAGGAGGTATCTCACTCCTTGAAAGTTTCATGTTAATTATCTAGATGTTTCACTCTAAATCCATAAAGCTTAGGTAAAATTGAATGAACCTCATAGAAGGAATAAAAAATTCACCGTATTGTTAGCTTGAAAGGACAGCAAATAAGGAATGAATGAATGATTGGTAATTATATGGCATTATAACATCAATGACCATTGCTGACGATTGGAGTATGAATAATAAAGAATTAATAATATAAGAACAAAAATAAAGAAATAAAAAACCAATAAATAGCATAACAATAAATAATTTTACATTTAATATACCTCAAAAAACAAGTAAGAGCAGCTTTCAATATGAACTACAAAATGCTTCTGACATCATAGACAACTTCACAAAGAATCTTGGTGAGGATGTATCTGCCATCCTCACAACGAGGTCCAAAGAGGAATCATTCTCTGATATCCTTAAGACCGAGACATTCAATCACCAAATGCCAAACAGATAGGGGAACCAAGCAATCGTCACAGAAGGGTTGGCACCTGCCCGTCATCAATAACTCGTGTTGAACAAAATGTGCCAAATTCTTAGGTAATAGGGGGCAGTTTGACACCTTCTAGGTTTATTATCATATTTCCATGGAGATATAGCAATTGTAAATCAATAGAATTCCAATAATATTGCCGAACATCCCCAAGAGATCTTTTGATATAAGGGGAAAAGGTATTACATGGAAGTGGATATTTTCCAAGAAGTCATTTGTCTGTTGCTTCTTCTGCTAATTCGTCTGCCTCTTGTTCCCTAACACACCAACATGAGCTGGAACCCAGCTAAATTAACTTCCTTACCTGTAGTGCTACACATATATACTCACTCTAGAATTTTAAACTAAAGGGTTGGTTGAATTAAATACAGTCAATGCTTGCAAGACACTTTTAACATCACTAAAAATGGTAAAATTACCCTTTCATTATTGTTATTTTTTCAATAGCAGTCAGAATACCAAATAGCTCTGCACTGTAAAATAGGTGATGTTAAAGGGAGTGCACATTTACAATTGAAAGTATTGTAAAACAAATTAAATACCAACACTGGATTTAGAGGCATCTATAAATATAAATCAAGCACCACTAGGCTGTTCTGGATGTTCCAAAAAGATAGATGGCATTTCTTCATTTACCATGTTGCCTTTAAAGCCAGTAGAATAATTATAGAGAGCAATCTCTGTATGTTTCCAGGGAGGCGTAATTGGTAAGCGTAAAAGGTAGTACTCCTGGATAGACTTAAGCTATTCAGAAGTATTTTCACTGTGAATCCATTAGGCTTTCGAGAAGCAGAGTGAGCCTCATAGTAAGGACATAAATTATCTTTAAGAGGCAATTTTGAAAGAAAAGTGAATTAGGAAGCCTTTCTGTAACCTATACCCATATCTAATCACATCAGAGAAGAGGGCACTCACTTGCATCAACTAAAATACTAAGGATGGGGATGACCTAAAAGCACCAGTAGCTAATTTGTCACCAGAATGGTGATTGATTGATTGATTTCAAGTTTTCTGGCATCCTGACAACTAAGGTCATTGACGCCGATATTTGTTATACATAAAGAATAAAAGGAAATTCAATTTAAATTAATAAAAGGAAAGATGTCCTTGTAAAGTTAAATAGCTTTCAGAAGACCTGCTTCTGAAATAAATCTAAAAATATCGCTAACACAGCACGATGCGTCATGTCTAAGGATCTTGGCAAGGAAGAAACTGCCATCCCCACCTCAAGCCTCAAACAAATATCTATTTCTCAAGGTTCTAAAAACGGGACATTCGGTAAACAAATGCCTCACTATTAGGGTTACCAAAGTCGTCCCAATATGGCTGATATTGCCCAGTCATCAGAAACTTGTGTGTCAACCGAGCGTGATTAATGCGGAGACAACCAAGAGTAGTCTCCTACTTTCAGAGCATTATGTTATACCACCAAAGAGAAACAACATTGGTTATTTCTCTCATCTTATTTCCATCTAAGCTATCCCAATCCTATTGCCAATCATCATAAAACAAACTCTTAATGCTTGATAAAAAAAAAATCATTACAGAGGATGGGATAGCTTCTTGGTAACAACTCAGCTGCAGCATTCTTTACCAGTAAAGAATGCTCTTACATAAACAAGATATAAATGCAATTGGTTGACAGTTTGCTGCTAAAAACATATCTTTACCAGGTTTTAAATATTCCATAATAATTGCTAGTTCCCAAACACTTGGATAACTGTAATCATACCATATTCTAATACATAACATAACATATACCAAGGCACTTCCCCCAATTTTGGGGGGTAGCCGACATCAACAAATGAAACAAAAACAAAAAGGGGACCTCTACTCTCTACGTTCCTCCAGCCTAACAAGGGACTCAACCGAGTTCAGCTGGTACTGCTAGGGTGCCACAGCCCACCCTCCCACATTATCCACCACAGATGAAGCTTCATAATGCTGAATCCCCTACTGCTGCTACCTCCGCGGTCATTTAAAATAAATAAGTCACTTGGGTACATGTTTAATCACTGCATATGGAATTCCATTGGGACCAGGGGCTGTCTCATTGTAAGTGGAAAGTGCAGAATAAAATTCAATTTCAGTAAAAGGACCATTGCAAAATCCCTCCTTTCCTTTTGTAAAATTTAACAGTTCCTGTTCTTCGATGCTTCACGCTTGCATGACAAGGAGCTATTTCATGCTTGCATGATACATTGGAGAAATGATCGGCCAATGCATTGCTAACCTTGGTTATTCCAGTTACATATTGACTACTCATCTTTAATACTGATGGTTGGTTAGAGAAAAATTGTCCTCTTTATCTTTTTACTTTCCTTCATACAGAAGATGGAGGTGTTTTATTGTTGACTGAGGAAACAAGAGACATCCAAGACTGGTGCCTAGTTTCATTCATTGTGCGATGGCCCTATACTCTATATTTCTTGTAAATTATTAAATTACCCTCTGTACGGTATCTACGCAATCGAGTTAAAAACTTTCTTGTGGCTCAGTGTACGGCACTCAGTTCTGACAATCAAGGTTCCATCATGGTGATTTCTGTTAGGGTGAATTATTGTTGGTGTTTAGATTAATTGGTGCATGATCACTAGTATGCCAATCATCTAATGTTTTCCAATCAAAGTAAAGAAGGCAGTTAGAGCTAGCAGTTAAAAGGTCAATGCATGACAAGATATGTCTCTGAATATGAGTGTGTTGGCTCTCTTGTATTAAGGAGTCCTACATCTTCTTTTTCCATAATTGTTGATATAATGTTGCCACTTTTGTTTGCTAAAACATCACCCTATAAAGGATGTCTACTATTCAAATCTCTCGGTAAGAAAAGGTCGAGGGAGTTTTTGAATCGCCTCTACTAGAGTATTAAATGCGATGTTGTCATTTGAAAAGAAAATAGAAAGCAAATTGTGTATTTTCTCCATATATAAATTTGTACAACCACTGCCTGTAGAGGGTTACAAATAGGCAAAGATATTTAGAGAATACCTAAACGAACTTGTATAAGACTTTAGCCAAGGTTGCCTGCTTGTTGATCATATGGTGTCTATCACTAACATACTCTCCAGGACAAGGAGTATTAGCATCAAGCTTGCTCTCCTGTACATATACACTTATAGGCGAGTGCTCATGAATGAGGAGCTTAAGTTTTTCAAATTTGGCCATTAAACTGTGACAATTCCATTGCAAAATGTAAAAAATAAATGTGGTTTATTTTCTGGAAGACACCTTGGATGAAGTCTTCCCATTAGCAATTTTTCAGCTAACATTACTTCCTGTAGGCTTCTTTAGAGAGGGTCTTGATAAATTAAGTTTTACATGTCTTTTCCTACATGTCTTTTCCTTCATGTCCTTTTGACCTAACTGTTGAGGGGGAGGGTGGAGCTCAACTTAAACTTTTTATCAGGTAGTTTTCTTGTTGATCTGAAATACTAAGACAAAAAATCAAATCTATTTGATGTCATAACTTTGGTATTCTTAATGGAAGGGGGTGAGAGAGATGGAGGTCTCTCTCTTTTCTAATTAAGTGGTGGTGAGTTATCAGGTTTAAGCATCTTCCCCACTAGGCTGACAGGTGCACCTGATAACTCTTTTTTAAGTGAAACCTCCATCAAATCAGGCAAAGATATAGCCTGAGAGAGGTTAGTAATTTCCTTTGTAATGGGGGACAAAGGTTTAATAGCGGTGGGCAAAGCCTTAGATGATATTCTTGCCTTATTATGCATTGTAATCAGATGGTGTATTTCTTTTTTGGGAACTACCAGCAGTAATAGGTGGGTTGAATGTCTCCTGTCACATTTTTCTTCCTGATTTCCATGCTTAGCATAGCTAGTTGATTTATTCAATAGTCTCCTGGCATGCTCCACACTTACAAGTTCCATACTGGATTTATTGAGAGCAGCCTCTTGTAACGTATATTGCTAGTAGCTACGATCAATAGACTTATGATTCAAATTGCATTTTAAACATCTGGCCTTAAGTGTATATTTTCCATGGCAAAGCTCAAAGTAAGTGCTACAGATTTTTTATTTTCTTTTTAAATTTAGAGGGATGCCCAAATCTAAAACAATTAAATTATTGCAGTGGCTTTCATTTAAAAGGTCAAACTTTAATTTACGATGCCAACGTGGAAAGGCATATCAGTATCCTGGAAAGTGAGGATAATCATTGATGTTCCAGGTACTTTTTGCACTTTCCACAATGTTAATAGACATGGCCAGTATCTCCTCTTCTGTAAATTCATATGTCTCTATTAAAAACTACTCCAATTCCATACCTAAAGTTTAAATGGTGTTTGACATCCAACATTATATCATCATTATTTGTCTTTAAATCAAATATTAAAACAGATTACATGTATGAGGTAGCTGTTCTTTCCAAAGATATATCTCCAGGTGTGATAGTTCCTACTTTCTTCTGAAGAAATTTGCAGATCTTAAAATAATTCCCTGAATCCCCTTTAGATTAAGCAATAAGTCACATTAGTGGTTTTGGGTTTCTCTGGGAAGGCATAACTATCTATACATCTCTATCAAGCCAGTCTGCAGGTCTGTCCATATCTAGATCTTTAGGTACCCCATCACACAGAGCACCCTTAATATTCAAATTATTAATTCTAATATTCATAACGTCACGCTTGCATTAAATGCTTCATCATGGTTATCAAATGGTATTCAGGAATCCAATTTCTCATCTTCACTTCGCATTCTAATTTCTTTTATTAATCC
>NC_090761.1:30100156-30160156 GCF_036898095.1 Palaemon carinicauda
CAATGCTGCTAGAAGGGGAGCCAAACATCCAGCAGATCCAATAGAAGCAATGAAAAGAGAAATATTAGCACTATTCTATTACCTAATCAGAATGGATGATTGCTATAATCATTCATTTTGTCCAGAGGGTAAAGATGGCTATTACTTTTAGCAAAAAGATATCGCTAGAAATGTGACACCTAGGAGCCACAAAATGATAAAGGTCAAGCTCATCCCATCTGAAGAAAAAAGCCACCTCTACATATTTTTGAAACCCTCACCAAAAAAAAATTTATTGAAGAAATGTGTAAAGGGTTGTACCCAAAATGTTAACGAGGCATTCAATGGCCAAATATGGGCAAAATGCCCAAAGGTCCGACTACATGGTAAGGACATTGCCACCTGTGCATTATATGGCGCATCCCTTGAGCCCAATACTGACTATATTGCTAGCTCATTGATACCATTCCTTAGGGACCCCAGGATAAGGGTATAAAACTTTATATAAAAAACAGAGAAACAGGATGTCTGGTTATAAGGCAAACAATAAAAAGGAGTTGTAAAAAAGATGGTGATGACTACAAACCACCTGCCTTCTATAGCAACTGAACCTGGCGATAATGAGCAGTTGGCGACTATAAAACCTCCATAAGCTTTTATCATTCATTTTAGCATATCATAAGAGGATAATATATCTTTAGAAAGATAGGTGACCGGGAGCCTTGTAGCTATCAAAGATCACATAAGAGCTTTTCAGTGAAGGTAAGTAAAGAAAAAAATTTTTAAATAAATTTTTTTTCAAAACATTTTTTCTATTTTAAAAACTCCAACAACTTCTTTAGTTTAAACGATATTCTAAAAATTCAAAAAGCTGTATAATACCTCATACTGGTGTATCATAAGCAATACGTTTTAAATTTCATCCTCTCAGTTTTTTTTTAAATTCATGTATTACTGTGAAATTTCTATTTTTTATTTTCTATTTTAAAAAAATGAAAATAAAAAAAATACATTTCAGTGCTTTGTAAAGTTTGTTTGTATTTTATATTTGTTATACTCTAACAAATAACAATATTTTTTTATTTTCTTTTCAAAAAAATATGGGAGATGGATTTGGAAAAACATGGAATAAAACAAGAAAAAAGTACAAACAAAATTCATTAAAATAACTATCAGCTCAATTCGAGGAAAATAGTTTCATGTATAAACAAAATCAAACTGCATGAATCCCATAACTGTATCTCCAAATTAATTTCTGAGCCTGCTGATTCCGTTAATGCATGTCCTGCACGTCTGCTATAGCAACCATTAATTTCCCTAAATTTCTGCC
Source organism: Palaemon carinicauda (assembly GCF_036898095.1). NCBI lineage: Eukaryota > Metazoa > Arthropoda > Malacostraca > Decapoda > Palaemonidae > Palaemon > Palaemon carinicauda. The sequence goes on from NC_090761.1 coordinate 30,101,466, forward strand.
CCACCTTTTGCATTGGGGTATTTTTTGATATACTAGACACACATTTTTGCCATGATATTATCCTGCCATTTATTGCTTCCTTCTAAATCTAGCCGATATCTTATTAAAATAAGATTTCAAAACACTAATTTCTATTGCTATATCAACCAGCTTATTAATTGTATTTCCAAATGTTAGGGGTCCATTACTCAAATTCTTAAATCTTTTATTTAAAGTTTTTAATTTCCTACCCATTACGTGCTTTTTCTTTATTACTTGAGCCAGTGTATCCGACCACTAAGGGACCGTCCGCGTGTTTCATTGGCCAGGTACTAATCAGAGGTATAAATTTGTTACCTGCTTGTCTAATTAAGTCCACAAAGAAGTCATTTGTTGCATTGTGATCTTATGAATAATTAAATGGAGGCTCTTGACCCGTATAAAAATTTAAACTTATCCCAGTCAGCTTTATTTGTATTGTAATGTTGAGGAGAAGTACTTGTATGTCCCATTATAGTTATCAATATAGGAAAATGGTCGCTGCTATAAAGATCATCCAGTACATTCCATTCGAACCTATCAATAATATTGTTAGAACAGAGTTACGAGTATTGAAGAATATGTTCCATGAGTTTTTGAGTAGTAAGTACTAGACTCTCCTTCGTTAAATATACAGAGGTTATGATCAGTCACTATTTGTTCAACCTTAGAACCATTTGCATCAATAATAACAGAATTATTGTCCCAGTGAAGATTGTGGTCTTGAAATCTCAAATTACAAGGAAATCTTCCAGATTATTTGTGAATTCTTTGGACAAATTTTGAAAATTATACTTCCAAGATGGTTGATTGTATATATAAATATTAAGGGACTTATCATTTAAGTATACCTTAACTCCAGATAATTGAAATTCTGATGTGTTAAGTATCTTAGCATCGTAAGTTATGCTATTATGAATATACTGTAGATCGCAGTTTCCAACGCATCAGCAGAAGGGACTGAGTGAGATGCTAGAGAGTAATTGCTTAAAGAATTAATAGTATAATTAGTATGTTATAAGCTTATTTCAATAGGGTTACAATTTTTCAGTATCTTTGAATTTTCCCTGGATTTAAACTGGTTTTAAGACCATTAATATTCTACAGCATTATGTATGGATTCAACAATAGGACAATGGAGATGGATTTCCACTAGGGAGATTGCTACTTCTGCTTATTTGGCCCCAGTTGGGTTTTTGTTTAACAGCACTAACATTAGTACTTCTTATATGGTTTTAGTTCTTTAGGTATAATTTTCTGAAGTTTCCTTTGCTAAAGATTTACTTCCTTTTATCCCTTTGAATGGGATTAAGTTTTTCTAATAATTTTTCAAGATGAAAATTGCCTGTAGGACACTTATTTATCAGATGGTCAACACACACAAACATAGCAATGTGCATTTCTAGTCTACCAATTTTGTTTTTAGGTTTGTGCTTAATAAAGTTGTCAATCGTAATGATAATTTTATGTATTGTATACTGTATTGATGTTTTTCATTTGATGAAATTTTGAAATGAAGCAATCATTGCAGTTACTTGATATTTTGTGGGTTACTTTACTCTCATTTACGGTCTTATGTAATACCGACTATTTACTGGTGATTCCCATAACTGATGATGGATTTAATTTTTCCAATCGTACACAATCGATTAGGTTTTATTTCAGCTTCTTAACTATCATAAGGGCTCCTATAGAGCTCCACTTTTACTAGATGTTTGATAGCCTACTTAATAATTATGTCTTGTTCAGATTTAGAAGTTGGGAGCTGAGGCATTCCTTCGCTTTGTGCAACAGTTGAACTTGTTGCATCAGCCACAGAATCTAGCTTTTTGATAAATTTAGAAGAAATCTCTTCAAGCTTATTCACACTCTTTTCATTGTTTACTTTTTTTTTGTTTTTTGAGGTATTCCATTTTCGAGTAACCATTTTTTTCTCAGATTTAGGGTCAAAGAGTACATGGTTAACACTCTCTACCTCATCCTCTCTATCCTTGTAGGTATCCGAAGTGGCTAGTATGTCAAACCTGTTCTGTATAGGAATCTGAGTTGGAGTAATGTAATCATTTTCATTTACAGTAATTGGACAAACTTTTAGGAGTAATGGCAGAGGTGATAGAGTACAAATGTCTTGAGTAATTTGATGCAGTTGAGGTGGATTGATCATTATTTGGTAAATTAGGACCCGTGAAAGTATGGCCAGTACTGAAACTAAAATTCAAGTCATGTGCATTGGACAAAATGCTTAAGTAAGTAGATTCTTCAACATTATTATAACCCATAAACTTTTCCTGGCTGCACCAAGGGTTATGTGCTCATTATTTGGAGTTTCAAGGATGGTTTGTACCAGCCTATATTTAGGAGTGTGTCTAGAATTTGGCGAGTGAACTCCTTCACAATGAAAACAAAATTTATTTTCAAAAAATCTCCAGTGAATTAATGAATGATTGTTGATTACCTGGCATCATAACATCAATGGTCATTTATGCCAATAAGAGTATGATTAATGACAAATAATCGATCGAGCAATGAAAAAAAATCATAAATGACAACAATAAAATATTCAAATTTTTCTATTATTATTATTACTTGCTAAGCTACAACCCTAGTTGGAAAAGCAGGATGCCATAAATGCAGGATGCTATAAACCCAGGGACTCCAATAAAGAAAATAGCCCAGTGAGGAAAGGAGGCAAGGAAAAATTAAATATTTCAAGAACAGTAACAACATTAAAATAAATACTTCCTATATAAACTATAAAAACTTTGAAAAAAAAAAAGAAAGAGAAATAAGATAGAATAGTGTGCCCGAGTGTACCCTCAAGCAAGAGAACTCACACTCTGGAAAGTATTTTTTTTTGAAAACATAACAAATTTGTAAGTAATTTGTATTTTTCCTAGTATACAAACCTGGAGCTATTTATAGGGTATACTTTCGGCGTAGCTGAAAGATGAGCCATGATAATTTTAGTGAGGGATAACTACCCCATCCGCTAGTTAGCAGGTGGGGGGTGGGCTAGACTGGCTACCCTGCTCACTCACACCTCTCGGCAGAGTACCAACTTTGCTTTATGGCAGGACTTCTCGGGGGACACGGTGGCGAGCCAATTTGTATAAATAGCTCCACGTTTGTATACTAGGAAAAATACAAATTACTTACAAATTTGTTATTTGTTCCAGCGTAGATACAAACCCTCCGCTATTTATAGGGTGACTTACTCTTAGGAGGGAGGAAGTTCTCACCAACTGGCCTTGGTCATGACCCAGGGGCCTCTCTATTTTGATCTGTGATCGATAGTAGAAGGAACCCTACCCTCGCTAAAATCAAATGCCGATATGAGATAATACACTGATAGCGGCCTGCAGAAGCTTGTGTATGAGTGGAACTAGCAGTGTGGCTTGTCTATAACATAGAACTCGAGTACAAAACCTATTGTTCTTAAGACTTACCTAATACCATCCCTCAAAAAGGTATTGGGGACAAAGTATTCTTCTATACTTAGGAGGCACAAGGGAAATGAGTCTTACCTGCAGCGAGGTGAGGTCAGCTATGCTGAGGCTTGAGGAGCTGTTTTCCCCAGAGGGGAGAAGGTGAAAGGAAGAAAGTAGCCAGTCATTCTTACTCATTCACCCCGGACTAATCCAGGTAACCTCAGCCCTCAACTCTCTGCTACTTGTCCATCAAGGAGCCTGAGGTGTTTAGACCATTTGTTGTGCGACCACCACAGGACCAATGGAAAAGGTCCCCATGTTCTTGTGGGTTATGTCTTTGCAGGTAGTGGGCCGTGAAGGTCGATTGATGCTTCCACATACCCACTTAAAAGTATCTGCGCCACAGAGTAGTTTCTTAAACGCCAGGGACGTAGCAACGCCAGTGACGTTAAGAGCTCTGGGTCTTAGGATGGAGGAGGGTCTAGATTGAAAGCAACCTCAATTGCCTTCCAATCCCAGAGGGGAAAGATATCCTCGAGATCCTCCTTTTGAAACTTCCCCGTGCTGGTCAAGTGCCGACACACGGGGGCGAGCTGGTATCGATTTTTTAAGGTAATCCCACTGACTCCTCACTGGGTAAAACCCCAGTTGATGGGTTTTCGGTTACCAAACGAAGACTCTATCTGAAATGGGCTGCACCTAGGGTACAGCACACTCGTATTTTGAGTCTTGGCAATCCACTCAGGGATGCGACTGAGGATTACTTCTTCCCATCTCCTAGAGTAGGAGACATCAGAAGATGGATCATACAAAACACTAACTCTCTTGGTCAAAGCCCCAAGCGAGTAGAAAGGCCGTCTTCCATGTAAGGAAGCGATCTGCTGCCTGGCATGAAGGTTCATAGAGAGAGGCCTTCAGGGACTGAAAGACCCGAACCGCTTTCCCAGGAGGAGGTCGAGATCCGACGGAGGACAAGTTATCACAAACTTGTATAAGTAAAGGCATCGATGCGAGAGAATCCCCTTCCACGACATCAGTCATAAAGGACCGAACACTTCGCCTGGAAGACCAACACTGAAAAGTGTCTGAGGTGCCTAGACATCTTTCCCGCAACTCGTTGCGAAAGGCCTCTCTGAGAGAGGTGGTGTAGGATCGTCCCAGGCGTGAAGTCAAAGCAAAGCTACGGCTTAGGAAAATGTTAGCATGTGGCTGCCTAGAAGATCGTGTCTCGGAGGAAGATCCCTCGGAAATCCATTAGGAGCTGCAGAAGGTCCGGGAACCATTCTACGGGTTGCCATAGTGAAACTATTGGAACTCCATCACGGGCTGCAGAAGGTCCGGGAACCATTCTGCGAGATGCCACAGCGAAGCTATTGGAGTCATTGGTAAGATCTTGCTTATCCTGACTTGGCTGAGGACTTTTTCACCAGACCAAATGGGGGAGAAAAGGCACACTTCTACGCCGACCCACCGATCTTGGAATACATCTTGTTTGAGGGCCTGGTGTTCCGGGACTGGGGAACAGTCAAGCGGGAGCCTGAAGTTCAGGGCCGCTGCGAGCATAACCCCAGTCGGGAACCTCACAAAGTTAAGACTTTGTTGGATACAAGATGATTCCAAGACACTAGGAGCCCACTATATGGTAGTTTTGCAAGCACATTCCTGTACCAGGAATGAAGCGAGCGGAAGGGGGCAAATAGTTGTCCTCTGTCCATCTGAGGCTTTGTACTGCTAGATGGTTCTCTAAGAGAGGTAAATGCTGGTACCTTTCTGAATCAGGCCAACGGACGAGGATGGAATGGTGCGGCATATGCCACCCCCCTCTCTTTTGATGCATTAAAGAAAGCATCAGATCCAGAGGGAAGATGAGAAGACAGGCCTCTTTGCAGAAGCTCTCGTCTGCCACCCATCATCCGCAGATGTCGAGACGTGTAACTATTTGCACGTTCTTCCAATGAAGGGGAACAGCCTGTCCTCCCTCCAACTGCCACCAATCCAGTGTGGTCGGCCGAATAAGACCGATACCAAACGGTAAACCAGTTAATCAGCACATCCTATGTTATAAGACCGAATCTCCATAGAGATTGTTTCCGGACAGGAGACTGTACGGTAATCACCGAACGCATCCAACCAAATCCAAGAGGGGATTGACACGTATCTTCAATCTATTGGTGGATGGGTAAAAAGCATAAGTCTACTACAGAGTAGTAACACTGAACTGTGAGCATTACAAGCATACATGCATAGTTCGACTTAAGGAACTCAGTTGGAGAACGTTGAAAACGTTCGTAACGGTGGTTTCTTCGTAGGGCAAAAAACTTTGTACTTCTCCGTCTCCGATCGGTAAACTAACATTTATATTAAATGATTCCTACTAGGGAACAGATATGCTTATGAGAAGCTTCCAGCCAAAGCCTTTGTAGGAGACTAAGACTTCCGATTGGGGGAAAGGAAAAAAATGCCTATAAGAAGGCAGAACATAAATACCGTATGTCTGGTTACAGGAAAGTAGCCAAGTAATGTATTAAATAACCTGGTTTCAGTAAGGGATATAACTATACAACTTGATAGAATGGAGTTCTTATTGCAAGATGTATAAAGCCCTTATTGGCAGAAAGATTACTTGCACGCATATGTACTTGTCCATCTGCGCTAGCGCATGCATATTCTCGGCCTCCAGGAAATGTTTAACACGAATCCGGTGCGGGAATAATGTATGTGCGACGAATCGCCTTATTATTGCCCAAGGAATTTTTGATCGTTGACTAACTGTAATATTTTCTTGAATAAGAGCGCACATGTTCTCAAACAAAGTTCTCCTTTGGTTTACCCCTCCTCTTTATGTGAGGGGCTAGCCAGTGTTCATTACACAGAAACGGATGTCTGGTTACCTGTGGGCGGGGTTTGAAACGTTCATAATTGTAATGAAAAGTTGCCCACGCTGTTGCTATCGTTCTTTAACGTCAGCTAACACTGTTCCTTTGGGACTAATTATTCGAGACAATAACCCTATAAGGGTAGAATAAAAAGTCTCAGAAGCCTATCATGTGAAACAGCAAGTCGTTGTACCCAGGGTACAATGACGGGAGAGGCTGACTCAATCAAACGGTAGAACCCGAGTTTAAGACAATAACCTCACGGTTTTGTCTTGGCTAGAGCTCATGCTCCGGGAAGGCTTGCTGCCTTCTTGGAGTTTATCAAAAACCCGTTAAGGTTCTGTAAAACTTCTCAGGAACGAGTCTCCCAAAAAGGGTAAAGTCTCGTATGTGGGGGTTTACTTTAAGACCAGACATAATTGCCGTAGAGAGTCGGACACCCGTAGGCAGTAAGCATCCCTCTGTCATAAGAGTAAACCCCTTGATGACGATGGGCGGGCACGAACACTTCACGGGACGAGAGTTCGAAAACTCTGTCATGAGAGTAAAACTCTTGTGCACGCGCGAACATTTCACGCAACGAGAGTTTGATATACTCTCTGTTATAAAGAGTTATTCGCGCACTTCAGCTAATTGCACGCGCCTAGTTGTTCGTGCGCATAAGGTTGGTCGTGTGTGCCAAGTTGGTCGTGCGCATCAATCCGGTCGTGTGCGACAATTTGATAGTGCGCGCGCCTAGTTGTTCGCACACAGTGTTGCTTGCACACCAAGTAGGTCGTGCGCGCCAAGTCAGTCGTGCGTGTTAAATTGGCTGTGCGCGTCAATCCGATCATGCGCACAATTCGGTCGTGTGTGCCACATCGCCCGTGTGCGCCAATTTGGACGTGCGCGCCAATTCGATCGTGTGCGCCACATCGTCCGTGTGCGCCACATCGGCCGTGTGCGCCAATCCAGTCGTGCGCGTAAATCTGGTCGTGCGTGCCACATCGGCTGTGTGCGCCAATCCAATCGTGCGCGCCAATCCGGTCATGCGCATCAAATCGGCCATGCGCCCCAATTTGGTTGTGGGCGCCAACTTGGTCGTACGCGTGAGAGCTCTCACTGTGGTAAGATTACTCACTGCTACGTTCACCCGAAGGTTCACGATAGCCTGTGTTGTGTGAGCGCAATCGATCTACGCAACGAGAGTCTGCGAACTCTACATCATATAAGTATGACTATGGTCACAAGAACCCAAAGATTCAGCTTGAACTGTGTTGCGAGACCCCGAAGGATCAGCACAAACGAGAAACCGAAGTTTCTCTGTCACGAGACCCCGAAGGGTCAGTGTGACTAATGGCACGGGAGACCAATGGGTCAGCGTGACTAATGGCACGGGAGACCAAAGGCCTAACGTAGCCTGTGTTGCGAGACCCCGAAGGATCAGCGCAACGAGAAACCGAAGTTTCCCTGTCACAAACCACCGAAGTGTCAGAGTGACTAAAGTTACAAGAGCCCAAGCGTTCAGCGTGACTAAAGTTACGAGAGCCCAAGCGTTCAGCGTAAATAAAGTTACGAGAGCCCAAGTGTTCAGCGTAACTAATGTTATAAGACCCCGAAGTGTCAGAGTGACTAAAGTTACGAGAGCGCAAGGGTTCTGCGTAACTAATGTTACGAGACGCCGAAGGTTCAGTGTAACGAGGAACCGAGGTTTCTCTGTCACGAGACCCCGAAAGGTCAGCGTGATTGATGGTACAAGTTCCCGAAGGCTCAACTTTACCATCGTTACGAGAGCCCAAAGGTTCAGCGTAACTGAAACCCGAAGGTTTCGAGCTGAGTCCTGAAGGATTACTACTGCCATGAGAACCGGCAGGATCAACATGACAAGAGCGTTCTCCCAGCTCTATGGGAAAAAAGCATAAGCGTAATAATATATCTCACGAACTAGGGAGAAGTCCTCCCGAAGGAGGACATCGCCTAAGACAAGCTTTCTCCCAGCTCTATGGGAAAAAAGCGTAGGCGTAATAATATCTCTCTCGCGAAAGAGAGAGAAGTCCTTCCGAGGGAGGACATCGCCTAAGACAAGTTTTCTTCCAGCTCTATGGGAAACAGGTGTAGGTGTAATAATCTCTCTCTCTCGCGAACGAGAGGGAAGTCCTTCCGAAGGAGGACATCGCCTGATGCAAGCTTTCTCCCAGCTCTATGGGAAAAAAGCGTAGGCATAATAATCTCTTTCTCGCAAACGAAAGAGAAGTCCTAACAAAAGAGAAGTCCTTCCGAAGGAGGACATCAACTAAGGCAAGCTTTCTCCCAGCTCTATGGGAAAAAGCGTAGGCCCAATATCTCTCTCGCGAATGAGAGAGGTCCTCCCGAAGGAGGACATCGCCTAAGACAAGCTTCCTCCCAGCTCTATGGGAAAAAAGCGTAGGCATAACAATCTCTCTCGCGAACGAGAGAGAGAAGTTCCCCTTGAAGGAGGAACAAGCTTTAGACTTGCTTTTCCCCAGTTCAAGGGGAAGAAGCACAGTCTTTGGCGACGAGGTAGCAGAAGCAAACTCTTCTACTTCCCATCAACAAGCCTTGTTCAAGTTGAAGGTTGACAACAGTTGCTACCTTGTAACGTAGGCAGCCCACGAGCTACCACATGAAGCGCAGGATAATGAACAGAGCAGCCATAGCCATCGGCCTTGTGATCTACGTCCCTGCTATCTTTCAAAAAGAAAATGAAAGTTGTGATTAATTACAATTCATGCTCCGCTGCACAACATGAACTATTCGGGGAATAAATCACCTTCCTTTTAAGATAATTCCTCGAAAGGGAACTGAACTGACACTTCAACTCAGTAATGAAACAAACACACAGTGTTGAGAACCTGCCGACTATCGGCACAGGGTAGAACGGCAAGGTAGGGGAGTAGTATTAACACAATGACAACTCCCTAACAGCGGAGGCTGTCGGATACGTTATCAACAGTAATTAAAGTTACAAGTATCTAACAACATAAACGTATATTTCCATTTATTCATGCATACGTATGTATAGGATAAATGAAAACACACACAAGAGAAAAAGAAAAAATTACCGAAAAACAATCAAGGCAACTCTTTTCAGGAGAGAAAGGCAGCATGTCCGTCCTGTACCGAGCCATAAAGTACTGTATAGTGGTTACTCAGCCGAGAGGTGTGAGTGAGCAGGGTAGCAAGTCTACCCCATCCCCCACCCGCTAACTAGCGGATAGGGTAGTTATCCCTCACTAAAATTATCATGGCGCGTCTTTCAGCCATGCCCAAAGTATACCCTATAAATAGCGGAGGGTTTGTATCTACGCGGGAACAAATTTAATTTTTAAAATTTTCAAATGCAAGACCCAAGTCAACTCTCTGTCAAAGGTTAGACCCAGAAATTGTGTTTCTTCAACAGAAGGAATATGTTGGTCTTTTTATAAGTATATCTAGGTCTGACTGTATTCCACAAATAAGACAAATGAATGCCAAGTATTTTACTTGAGTAAAACTTGAAGCCATTCTAATCTGCCCAGCTCATAATTCAATCGATCAAGAGTTGAAGCGTTCTTTCAACTATTCCATTCTTGCTCTTGTAAGTGAAACAAGAAAGTCATCCATGAAGAGTTATAAAAGCAGAATAAATAATACTTTACTAATCATGACACAAACCCTACATAAATTAAAAAAAAAGGGAAGGTGTGAACAGAAAAAAAAAAAACCCCCATTGAGCAAAAAAAATAAAAAAGTCAACTTACGCTCCGAAGATAGCATGAAATCATTTAGCTGAACCCATACTCATTAGTTAAGGTGTAAGTGTAGGCTCAACCTCATAAACTAGTACAAGGGTGGTCCCCAGAAAAGGGTATTGAGGAAGAAAATTTTGAATCCTATTTCAGGGACATGAAGCTCAAGTATCGCATACATTAGCATGATGACTCACAGGTAAGATTCATTAATATAAAACATTGTATTTAATCATCATACTTACTTTTTTGTGGGGCAAGTTGTTATGACTTTCAATCTATGGAGGTCTCCTTTTCAAGGGAATAATTAATATTACAAATTCTAAGACCTTCAAGGAATGGTTATTAATGCAATTTTTAAAAAATTCTAAAATTTAAAACTTTTTATAAGTTTCAAGACACCTTATAAATTCAGCCAGCTCTTTTTAATCAATGGAATCTTTAATCTTCACTTACTCAGAAGTCAGCTACATGTTAAGGTAATATAAGCACTATTCTTACAAGCATAAAAATATGCAAAGCAAGTCACATATAAAAACTGCATACAATTATTAATGTTAATATCTTCAATACCCTGGTAGAATCAAATCATCTGTTTAATTACTTCCCTGGTGGAATCATAGCATTTTTTTCTATAATACCTAAAAAGTTCTGTTACATGAGAGAGAGAGAGAGAGAGAGAGAGAGAGAGAGAGAGAGAGAGAGAGAGAGAGAGAGAGAGGAGAGAGAGAGAGAGACTAATTCATTGAAATAAAGTACTGAATGGACTTACTTTTCCCAAAACTCCATCTTCTTTGTCAACTAGAAGATCATCATTCAAGTCAGTCAGGGCAGAAGAGGAATGACTTGTACCTCCAAAAGTATCATCTTCGAGAAGGCCATAGTCTTTGTTTTGACACAAATAACTATTAGAATATCTTTCTTGACCTGTAATATTAAAAAAAAAATTACATTGTTTTCTCACAAACTCAAAATGTAATAATCTATTGCAAAAAATAATAGTTTGGATAATAAAATTCCAAATGCTTCTTGTTAATAAATATTTTCAGTTTATGAAGGAAACCTTCCAATCCAATAAAATGTATGCCTTTTAAATTCCAAACATATATGAAAAATTTAGCAATGTTTTAAAGATAAATCCACAAATCAACTTATGTTTACCAACACGTTATACAACAGGCTAAACTACCTAGATAAACATAACAGAAAAAAAGGAATAATGGTTGAACATCACAATGGAACTTGTATATATGTAAGTCTGCTTCTCCATCAGTGAAGGTCTTGGAAATTAAAGGGTAGTTAGAGGTGTTTACATTGAAAATCAAGTCCTCAGCTCAAGCATAGGTTTATCTCCAGGTATTTTTGTGGAAGTATAAAACATCTAGTGGATTAAAATACTGTGGTTAGGTCAAATATTTTGTATAAAATGGCACCATAACACTATACAGAAGAGTATAGGCATGCAATACATACAGTTGGCTGTCCACATCTACAGAAATTGTGTTTGAGCCCCTCCAGGAGTAAGGTATTCCAAGGACAAGAGGAAACACAAAACTCCGGGTCTTTTACTTATAACAGTGATGTGCTTATAAATAGACCCACAAGTAAAAACATACATCTTTGGCTTGGAATTTGTTCTGACAAATAAAAACCCTCATTCTTTTACTATGTGAGAGAGAGAGAGAGAGAGAGAGAGAGAGAGAGAGAGAGAGAGAGAGAGAGAGAGAGAGAGAGAGAGAGAGAGAGAGAGAGAGAGAGTTTCAATTTCTATTTGCAAGGCCACAATTCCTCCTTTTGAGATCTGATTTTTTTAATGTGAACTGATTGTTGCTAACCAGGCTTGTTATAAAGGAGTTTAATTAGACTTCTCTTAGGCATTGTATAATTATGATGACCCAGCCTGTGCATATAAATTTTTTTCTTGATTGATGATGATGATAACGATGATGACCCCGATCAATTGAGGCAGTTGTGGCAGATTGCCATACTGTGTTTTGTTTGGCACAGAGTTGTAGCTGTACAAGTTAAAGACAGTGTGGCTTCGTGAATGTTTAGTTAACAGTTTTTGTTTTTTGACATTATTTTTGACGGTGTCTGTGAACACACGCACAATATATATACATACAGTATACTGTATATATATATATATATATATATATATATATATATATATATATATATATATATATATATATATATACATAGTTTTGAAGTTTGGTTACAGTACATTTTAATTTCAAGTTTTATTTGTGTTTTAGTGTAAAGTTTTGTGATTGATTTTGGGAGGTTTATTTGAATTTGATTGGTTTTCTAGTTGTAAGGAATGTAGTTATTATGGATGAGTAAAAGAATGGTTTAACCCTGAAGAAATTGCTAAAAAAGGTTTTCCAACTATTTCTGGATTCATGTGATGTGTAGAATGACTAAAAGTCTACCAAAATACAAATACTACAAAGCTGTGAAATACAAGATGGCAACTAATGCATAAAAAGTATAATTAACTTCCATAGTATTCACTCTATGATGATAGATAAGATGTCTACACCTAGGTTTCCTGGGTCAAAGAATACATTGGAAACAGTCAAATTTCCTTTTAATCATAATATAATGAAATACAAGCTGGTGTCCAATAATGCCCACTGATATGTAGTTGTCACCCACGAAACGGCCGCTGGTATTCAACATATTAGTAGGTGGTGAGGCTGTATACCCGGTCTGACCTTTCTTGGTAGACCTGCACATCTTATCAAAATGTCCCCGTTTCTGGCAAGCTCTACACCGAGCTTCCTTAGCAGGGCATTTCTGAGAGCGAGGCCCATGACCCGTACGTCCACAGTTATTGCATGATACACCCGTGGCTGGGCATTGTCCAGAATCATGCTTGCGAGAGCAATATTTGCATTTAAACATTGACTGGAAGGACTTTGTGTATATCCTAACATGGTTATTGATATAAGGAAATGGTCACTGGTATAAAGGTTGTCTAGCAAGTTCCAATCAAACCTATCAACAATATTGTTGGAATCAAGAGTTGAGTCTATTGAGGAATACCTTCCATGAAGTTTTGAATAAGAATTACTGTAATCTTCCTTGTTTAATATAAAGTTATGATCCTTCACTAGTTGTTCAACCTTGAAACCATTTGTATCAACAGTAACATAATTATCATCCAAGAGAGGATTGTGGGCATTAAAGTCTCCAATTAGAAGTTGTTCTTGCTTTCAAATCATCCCTCTGGAAAAGGATATGAACATTACATTATGGAAGTGTTTTTTGTCCAGTAAGAGCCATGGAGTATCATTTGGAAAAAAAAACTATGAATACTAGACATCATATTCCTAATTTGTTTTAGGGAACTACAACTTCCAACCATCCTCAGTCCAAATGTGCAGCATTTTTCTTATTAAAAGTTTGGTCATGGAAGCTCATAAAGAAGTAATCCAAGTCTACAGAAAACCTTGAAGGCTAGGGTTCATGATATTACAAGAGCAGCTATATTCCCTAAATATTTGCCAAAATCTTGAAGAACATTATCTTTAAGAATCCTAGTTTGTTTATTAAGACTGTTGGGCTTTAGGTATTATAGTGGCCGAAGACAATGTGATCTAATAACTTCTTTGGGTTGTTAATTTAAACGTTCTTAATTTAAAGAATTCTAATTTTATTTACAGGTGTTGGGATAATATAAATAAGTAAATTATATTTTAAGACTATTTGTTAACAATAATCTAGACTAATATATATCTAGAATTTTAATTACCTCATTATTTTAAAATTATAAATGAACAATGTCTTTCCTTCTCTGGCCACCCATCTCTAAGAATGAGGGAGTCAGCAAACAAACATCAGAGGAGGTTCATAAAAATAAACAGTATTTTAAAAATAAAATCATCACTTCTATACACGGATGTTCATATACATACGCACCCTCCTCCTCACAGACGTGTGATGTTAGGAGAATAGGATATAGTTTTGACTTTGACACTGAAAAGACAAAGAACCTTTTTCTTGACAAGCATCAGTGGTTACCATTAACTGAGCTTCTTACTTTAATAGAGGCATAAGTCTATTAAAAGAAAAGAAAAGAGGAATTCTTTTAGTTTTAGAGGTAAATGATAAAACATAATTTCCAGAGGGAAGCAATGTGAACACAAGGTGAGTATACAAAATAACAGGCCTATCTATCTACCTAGGTGATATTTCTTTGACGTGGGCTGTCAACTACCTCCACCTGGTCCTGTCTCTAGCTCTCTCTATAAATTGTCCAGCTCTTACTTTCTAATTTACATCCTTCATTAAGTTGTCCAGAAACTTTTTCATTTGCCACCCTCATGCTCTTCTCCCCTATTTCTTTCCAGTATGGCAGAAAAATTTTATCTTTTCTCTTATTATATGTCCAAAATATTCCACCTGTCTTCTTACCACTTTTAAAAGTGATCTTTCTTAATTCACTCTTCTCAATACCTCCTCATTTGTTACAATCTGTCCATGAGATCTTCAACATTCTTCTTTAAAACCATAATTCAGCTGCTTTTATTTTATTTCTAATGTTCTTGTTTAATGTCCATGTCTCTGGGACATAAGTAATTGTGGACCATATATTGGTTTTCAGTGCTCCATCTTTTCTGAATCCCTATAATGTTGTTTGTCAATAGTGTTTTCATACTATTTAATGCATTTTTCTATTAGTATTCTTTTTTTTCTATTTCTTTATTACATCTTGCATCATGTGTTATTATACTATCTATAATATATATACTGTATATATATATATATATATATATATATATATATATATATATATATATATAGGCATTTGTTTTTTTTACTGTTGCTCCATTCATTATGAAGTTGCAATATGGAGGTTCCAGGTTTATTTATGCTACTACCACCTGTTTTCTTCATGTTGATTATTAGGTCCCATGTTCTCACTCTCGCTTTTTACTATGTCAAGAAGTGTTTGCAGTTTCTCTTCTGAGTCAGCTATTATCACCCTCAAAAAGATCCTTCACCTATTCTTCCCAACATTTCCGAACCAACTATCACCATCACCAATAGCCCCTTTTAATTCTTAATCACATTCGTCTTTTCTCTCTCTTTCTTCCAATCACTTATCTAATTTTCTTGTGCATATTCTCATATCTGATTTCTTTCTAATTCCTCTACTTCTTCACACTGTTCATCGATCCAGATTTCCTTTGCCATGTTACATTCCTGTATAATTTCCAAGTTTATTTCCTCATAACTTTGAGGATTTCTTCTCTTGTTCCTTTGTCTTTCTTCCACCTTTATCAAATATGGCTTCAGTCATCCAATTCTGACGTCTTCTTCTTTCATGTTTGGGTACTACTGTAGATCTTTCATTGGTTCTTTTAGAGCTGCTTGTAGGATTTTTCTGTCTCTGTCCAGCTCTTTCTCCTCCTCTAGTGGTTCTCTATTCAGTACCTCATACCTTTTTGACACTTCAATTCTATACACAGTAATTCCTTTAGTTGTTGGTTTTTGCTCGAGTTTTCCAGTGTTCAAATGTATTTTCAGAATATATTTCTTATAATGGTATCAATAATTCAAAAGTGGATAGTTTAATGAGTAGTTGATGAATCAGCAGATAAGGTGGTTTTACTACAATCTATAATTCATTTCTCATATATTTCTCATTGTTTCTGTGCCCTATCCACACTTGGTTGCTTTCCCTTTTGGAGCCCTTGGGCTTGCAGCATCCTGCTTTTCAGACTAGGGTTGAGACTACTAGTTAGCATAATAATAATAATAATAATAATAATAATAATAATAATAATAATAATAATAATAATGATAACAATAATAATAATAATAATAATAATAATAATAATAATAATAATAATAATAATGAGCAGATTATAAAAATATAGCTGCAAGGTAAAACAGAGTTAGAAGTGAAAAGGTTAAGCCAGGGATTTTGTTGCTAGATGATATATAATTACTTACCAGAATCAGGGACAGCTGATACCATGAAGGAGAAAAAGTTTTCCATAAACACTACAAGCTAAGATTTAAGCCCATCAATTTCATTGCGGACTTCTGATTGTTCGCTACCCATTTGAACCTAACCTTTTCAGAATTTTACTCTAATTTAGTATCTTCTTTCCTCTTAAGTTTAGAGACCTCCACAATCACAGAACATTTAGAACACAAACAAATCTTAAAACTAATGGGATACAAATCTGGATACATTTCACAACATCAAACAAATGTATAAAATACTAAAAAAATTAAATACAATATACAAATCATGCTGACAGATGATGGAGTATATGTTTGGGAAGGATTCAACAGCAAACATGAAGCAATGTTTACCATGGAGCATCTCCAATGGCATTCCCAATCATAACATACTAAGGGGGAAGGAAATTGGAGTGAGAGAGTGAGAGAATTATATTAATTCTTTAATGTTAAAAAGTTTGAATTGGGGGGGGCTTCAGCACGGAAGCAACGTGAACCCTAGGTAAGATTCATTAAAGTAATAAATTAGGGTTCAGCAACGCACGATATAAAAAAAAGTTAAACCTTACCTATATGAGAGTACAATGATAAACATGTAGACAGGCAGGCAACAGGAAGCAGCAGGCAAGAAGTCAGGCATCAGGCATTGCACATAAAGTTCATTCAGCTTACAAGTCAATACTTTAAATCAAAAGAAACATCACTGCAATTATAACATGGACGCATTAGTGCCAGCATACATGGACACATGCAGGGATAACTCACAGCTCCAAACACCTCACTCAGTTCACATGAGGTTGGGTGTGAGAATAGATGAGTAAAAATGTCTGTTATTCAAGAACCTCAATATTCGAGAAAACAAATTAAATTTACAGTACCATTGAGATCAATCGTTTGTGCTAAATACACACACAAAATATATTAAGGTTCTTAGAAGGATTATCACAGAAAGCTACTCGAATGCTACCACATATAAGAAAAACATTTCTTGCAGTGCAGGTTGCTAAAGGAGGATCTCACCAAGTTCCTCGTCTCGTCTTGGGGTGCTTGGAGCACTAGAACCAGCCCCAGCACCTCCAACACCACCACTGCTACTATAAGAATGAGCAGTGGAAGCTTGAGTACTATGAGACTGGACCAGACTGGTATTACTACTACTGTTGCGTCCCTCCATGCTGGGGAAAGAAAAAGATAACAAAATCAGTAGATATAACAGCTGAAGAAATCTGTGTCTAATACTTAAATATAAACTTAGATATATACAGACCAATATACAGGTTACATATACAGTACAAACCAATTCATAAGGTATTAACTGTACAGACTTATTATTTCACATACATATCTTGAGAAAAGATCCAAATTATGAAATGCAAAATCCAAGTCAAGAAAACCTTTTATTGCTTACTACAAGCAATATGTCTCATGAACATGCTTATATCCTGAACTATTTTCTTCTATTTCAGCCTTGTAATATTTTTATTTTGAATAGTAGTGTGTCTGGTGCATATTATGTCTGTCATTCTGATTCAGAGGATTTTAATTGAAACTGAAAAATATCTATAAAAATCTAAGTACAATTAGACAAAAATTCTTAAACATTACATTTGTGAATGCAATCTTATAATTTCCATATTTATCTGTGATCTACTATAAGTAGAAATGTTAATTATGCCTATGAACCTACCCTAGTGTTCACATTACTTTTTCCAAAGGAGCTTGGTTTATCGACATTTACATTTTTTTTATTTTATCAAATATTTCCTATTTTCTTTCCTTTTAATGGGCACATGCCTTTAGTAATGAGTGTCAACATGTGAAGATTTGTTCTGTTCGGAGCTCTGCTCACCACTCGCTCCAAGCCGTGTTTTTAGCTTGAGTTTCTCATTTTTAAAATCATTGGCGAAAATCTTAGTAGATCTCATGGAGAGATTAAAGTGAAGAAGAAATAGAGCATCATGTCTGCCCCTGACCCCATATACTGTCCTAAATGTCAACCACGGACAGACGCAAAAAAAGTGGATAGGATGTGATTAAAAGAGGTACTTTAGTAAGAAATTTGTGTCTATAGTGACAAGCATCACTGACAAAGAAGTAATAAACTTGAATTGGTTATGCCCATACTATGTTGAAGAAGCATATATATATATATATATATATATATATATATATATATATATATATATATATATATATATATATATGTATATATATATATATATATATATATATATATATATATATATATATATATATATCACAAATTTTAAGTAATTTGTATTTTTCCTAACAATACTTACCTTGAAACACTTTCTAGGAGATTACTGTTAACTCCTCTCCGACGACCAGATTTTTACGTAGTTTCCCCCTACTTCCATGTTCTATACTGTCCTGAATAACGGGAAATAACATGACCTGGGGGCATTGCCCGAGAAGGTCGCGCGTCTTTGAGAAGCCCTCGCCAGTAAGTTTTCTGGTCGGTTCGTGAACACACGTGCTTCACGAAGCTCCTCATACTCCGTGCGATTCCCTTTGTGTTTGGTTCCACGTGCTTCCCACGTGATCGGGATCTCTTAGTGTGTGTTTAGTGCTTTCACTACGTGCTTTTGATTTCGCTCCCTTGTGCTTTCCTAGTGTTTTAGTGCTTTTCCTTTGTGGCTTGCTTGTGTCTACGGCCCTTTGTGTTGCGTTATGGAACACGTTCGCCGTTGTCCTGGGCCTAGGGCCGGTAGATCATGCGGGGCTTTTCTGTCTAAGCCCGATGTTGACCCGCATACGTTGTGTACCTCGTGTAGGGGTAAAGCTTGTTCGCCGTCGGATAAGTGTTCCGAATGTGCCGATTGGCCCGAGGTCCAGTGGATAAAATTCCGTACCAAAAAGAAGAAGGCATCGAAGAAGTCCCCTAGGAAGACTAGCGTTTCTTCCCCTGCGACTTCAGCAGGAGAAGGGTCAGTATATATATATATATATATATATATATATATATATATATATATATATATATATATATATATATATATATATATATATATATATATATATATATATATATATATATAATATATATATATATATATATATATATATATATATATATATATATATATATATAATATATATATATATATATATATATATATATATATTATTATATATATATATATATATATATATATATATAAATATATATATATATATATATATATATGTAATTTTTATTTTTCCTAACATACTTACCGAGAACTACTTTCTTAGGAGTTACCAGTAACCTCCTCTCTACCAACCAGAGTTTTGTGTAGTTTACCCCCCCACCTCGTTTTCTAAGGAGGCCTACCCCCAGCATTAAGGAATGTGCCCCGAGGGTAGGCTTATCGTAGGTCGATGTCCGGCCGGGTCAGCCTCATCAGTAAGTTCTATTGGATTAGCACAATGCTAGCAAGGGAAGAGAGGCACTCGGGGAAGGAAGGGAGGGCCATTACCCGAAAGTAGTTCTCGGTAAGTATGTTAGGAAAAATAAAAATTACTTAAAATTTTTGATTTGTTCCAACACGAATACTTACCTCGAACTACTTTCTTAGGAGACTTACACTTTAGGAGGCGGGAGTGCTATTCTGACCCCCTGACCCGGGACGTGGAGGCCAAGAGGCCCAGGGATAACGGGACCTACTAGAAAACGGATGTGAGGGTAACTACACAAGAGTTCACGTTAGTGTCTAAGTACTCACCCTTTGAAAAACTTCTTCTGAAGCTCCTTCCAGTAGCGTAGTCGTGAAGAATGTGTTATCCAATGGTATCAGTTGGTACTCCCCGAAGAGGCTAGGAAGCAACTGGGTAGGAGGAAGGAAACCGCACTTGTGCCTACCGGTTGCTAGCCTTGATTGCGCCTGGGGCTTTTACTGTTACACCGCTTGGAGGGCGGAGATGACTGTTCCAATGGAGAACCCGTCTAAGGACTTCCTCGAGTAGTCCTTGAGGTAATGGGCAGTAAAGGTTGACTGGTTCGACCAAGTACCTGCTCGCAGGATCTGACCCACTGCCATGTTTTTCTCAAAGGCTAAGGAGGTGCTCAGGCCCCTGATGTCATGAGGTCGGGGGTGCCTGGCACTGCTATGCCATCTTCCTTGTAGGCTCTGGCAATAACTTGTCTCAACCAGAAGGAAATGGTGTTCTTGGAAACTTGTTTCTTATTAATACCTGTGGATACGAAGAGGCTCTTGATGCCTGGGCGGAGATGAGCTGTTCTTTCCAGGTATTTTCTAATTGTCCGCACAGGGCATAATTTTAAATCTTCTGCATTACCCGTCCTAGGGATGGCAGGAATTTAGAAACCTTCGAACTTCGGATCCCAGACTGCTGGGTTCTGAGTCCTAGCCACAAAAGAAGGCACGAACTTGAAGGATACTTCTTTCCACCCCTTCGAATGAGAAACGTCATATGACAGACCATGGATCTCACCCACTCTCTTAGCGGACGCCAAGGCCAGCAAGAAGACGGCCTTGAGGGTGAGATCTCTGTCCACGATATCCTTCAAAGGTTCAAAGGGGGGACGACACAGCATCTTCAGGACCTTGGCTAAATCCCACTGGGGCACCCTACTCGCCTATGGGGGGCAGGACTGCTCGAAACTCTTGACAAGCATCGCTATGTGTCTCGAGGCCCCCAGGTCGATGCCCTTCAGGAGGAAGACTTGGCCTAAGGCGGCCCGAACTCCTTTTATGGCTGGGATTGACATTCCCACCTTGTCTCTAAGAAACACCAGAAAATCTGCTATGTCTGGAACAGAGGCCTTAAGAGGTTTAATGTGCCTCTCAGAGCACCACTTCGTGAAGGAGGCCCACTTAGCCTGGTAGACCGTGGCTGACGACTTTCTCAGGTATAGAGATATTCTCTTAGCCGTGGACGAAGAATATCCTTCTCTCTTCAGGAGCCGCTCGATAGTCTCCAGGCGTGAAGACGTAGGGAGAGTGGGTTGTCGTGGAGCCTGAGAAAATGAGGTTGATGCAGAAGGTCTGACCTGTCGGGCAGAGGCCACGGTGGTTGACTCGTTAGGTCTTCTAGGTCCGCGAACCACTCTCTCTCCGGCCACCAGGGCGCTACCAAAGTCATCTTTAGGTTTCGGGCTGTCCTTACTCTGTTGAGCACTTGCTTTATCAACGTGAAAGGGGGAAAAGCATACGCATCTAGATTGTCCCACTTGTGCTGAAAGGAGTCTTCTAAGACTGCTTTCGGGTCTGGCACAGGAGAGCAATATACGGGGAGTTGGGCGTTGAGTTTTGTTGCAAAGAGGTCCATCACCGGGGAACCCCAACGTTGGATGATGAGCTTGGCTACTTCCAGGAGAAGGGCCCATTCTGTCCCTAATATCTGGCCTACTCTGCTGAGGCCGTCGGCCAGTACGTTTTTCTTCCCGGGAATGAACCTTGCTAACAATACCACTTGGTTCTCTTCTGCCCAATCTAAGATTTCTATGGTGAGATCGCACAACTCCTTTGACTTCAAGCCTCCTTGTTTCTTTATGTATGCCACTACCGTGGCGTTGTCGCACATCAACGCCACGGTGTTTCCCTTTAGCAGACTCGCGAAGTGTAGGCAAGCCTTCTGGACTGCCTTCAACTCCAGGACATTGATGTGGAGTTCTTTCTCCCCGTCCAACCAGGTCCCTCGTGCTGTTTCGTCGAGGAGATGGGCTCCCCACCCTTGGTTGGAGGCGTCTGTGAACAGTAGTAACTCGGGTGGATCGCTCCCGAAGGGCATCCCCTTGAGTGAGTTCGACCGGCAATGCCACCATTCCAGGGAGGGTCTCGTGTTTGGTAGGACTGGGATTAGAACCTGTTGTGAGTCCAGTTGGCACCAGAGGTTCTTCAGGTTCCATTGTATGGCTCTGAGCCTTACCCTCCCTTGGGGAACTAGTTTCTCCAATGAGACCAGGTGACCTATCAGCTTCTGCCAGTCTTTCGCTCTCTTGGGACGCACTGACAGGAACGGCTGAATGATATTCATGAGGTTTCTTATTCTGTCCTCCGAAGGGAAGGCTTTTCCCAGAATGGTATCCAATGTCATTCCCAAGTAGTTCATTCTGGTGGATGGGGATAGGTTTGACTTCTTCGGGTTGATTACGATCTCCAGATCCTTGCAAAACTGGAGGAGTTTCATCCCTTGTTCCTCCAAGAGGCCCTTTGAGGCGGAAAGAAGCAACCAGTAGTCCAGGTATCGGATAAGGCGAATGCCTCGTTCGTGAGCCCACACTGAGACAGTCGTGAAGACTCTCGTGAACACCTGGGGCGCTGTTGACAGTCCGAAGCAAAGGGTCCTGAATTGCAGGATCTGGGAGCCCCATTTCACCCAGAGGAACTTTCGACTCGAGGGGTGGATCGGAATTTGGAAGTATGCGTCCTTGAGGTCTATGGTCATCATGTAATCTTTCTCCCTCAAGGACAGCAGGTCAGACTTCGGAGTGTCCATTTTGAAGTCTGTCTTCTTGATGAATTTGTTGAGAGCCGACAGATCTATAACCGGTCTCCCCCCCCCCCCCCCCCCCGTCGCTTTTTCTACCAGGAACAGACAACTGTAGAAACCTGGCCCTGGGAGAAGAACTTCTTCCATGGCGCCCTTTTCTAACATGGAGGACACTTCCTCTTGAAGGGCGGTCCTCTTTAACGGGTCTCTGGAGCTAGCCATTCCGCCCGGCTGGCCGGGATAAGAGGGGGTGGTTCTGTTAAGAACGGAAGTCTGTAGCCCTCCTTTAGTACGGACACTGTCCAAGGCTCTGCTCTGTGAGCCTTCCATGCTTGCCAATGAAGTCTGAGGCATCCCCCAACCCGAGGCTTGGGCGGGGATAGGGGGCCTCCCACTCTATCTTCTTCTGGAGGAGCGGCCTGATCGGCCTCTCCTAGAGGCAGAGTAACCCGACCTGAAGGAGCTTGAAGGCGCTGGAGCTCCCCTGCGGGGGGGCTGAGGCACTACGGACCAGGAGGAAGAGGGAGCCTCTCTCCTCGTAGTGCTGGGCGAGGCCTGGGACGTCGCGGCACTATCCGAGACGGACCTCTTGTAGGGCGGTCTCCTCGAAGGCGTAGGTCTGGGGTTGATAGACTCCTTCTTCTTTGAGACCTTCTCCATGATGGCCTCTAATTCCTTCAGGGGAAACAAGGACTCTCCCCACAAGGGTAAGCTCCGTATGGCCCGCGCTTCCCTGTCTGGTACCTTCTGGGACACCTTCGTCAGTACGGTGTCTCTCTTACGTAGTACCCAGTTAGCCGTCAGGGCGAGCGACTGGTAAGTTAAAAATTTAAGGGTTTTACCCCCGGAGGTAATAAGGTCTCTCAGGAGACTTGTTGGTCAGGGTCCGCGGGGTCGAACGAGGCTTGTACCCCTACCAAGGTGGAAGCCCACCAGTCCAGCCAAGAGGAGACGTTCACTAAATCTCTCGACATCTCCTCCATCATGGAGGCCTCTGCTGGCGAGAAACAGACCGGGGCCGAAGAGGCCCATCATCTGAGACGCCCTGACTTAGGATGTCGATGGATGACTCCACCTTATAGGGGCCAGGGAGACGCCCTTCTGGCACATATACTTTGCCTTGGGTTCTGAGGCCCTGTAGCAATTTTGAGGAACTCTGGGTTTTGGGGGCTTCGGCATTACTGGCCACCACCTTGTCTACATACTCCTGCCCTAGGACTAGATCTTGGGCTAGAGGCAGCGCTAGAGACGTCTTAGGCTGGGTAGGGGTCTGCATAATTCTTAATAGGCTTGACCTCCAGTAATCCTCGTCTGTAGCTGAAGGTTCCTCGATTTTGTGGTGTCTTCTGATAAGGCCAACCACCCTCCTATAGGCCGAGTCCTCCGTTGGTGAACCCTCCCTTCCGTCAGCCGAGGTCTCGGCCTGGGGCCGGGGAGCTGGGTTACCGGGCACGGCGACTGGACGTCTAGCTCTTGGTGCCAGGGGTGCCGTCCTACCGAGGTACTGGATTTCATCAGCGGGGACATCCGCACCAGGGGCCTGGGTTAACGCAGGCATCGCTGGTTCAGCGGGGACTCTCGTCCGCCCAAGGGCTCTGGGTGCCGAGGACGCGGTTCCCGTGGGCTGACCCGACAGCGCGAACCGTTCCTTCCGACCCGAAGGCCGCACCAGCTGGGCTGGTTCGACCAGGCTGCCCGACAAGAAGCGCGTTTCCCCCCACTGGGCGGGGTGAACCAGAGGCTTCGAGGACTTATGCCTTCTTGTAGAGTCCTTCCTGCCAGCTAGGTTGCGAGGGACAAGGTCGTGTTTTGAGGGCGGCATCCTTGGCGAACACTCTCTGGACCGGCGGTCCGGGGAACAAAGCACCTTTGAGTCCCGGGGTACGAAGACCCAGTCGCCATCAGGAGACCTACTCCTCTTATACTTACGTCCTGGGGAGCGGGAGCGCTTGCTACTGTACCGGGAGCGCGACCTCGAACGGGAACGCTTGCTCCTGGACCGCTCCCTCCGACGACGGTGTTTTACCCTGACTTCCTCCTCCAACGAGAAATAAACATCCGACGAACCCGAAGACACTGAGCTTATCGCATGTCGGCTGGTAGCGGGGACTGCCGGGGACTTTTTCGCGCGTTGAGTGCCCGAGGTCGACGGCTGGAGGAAATCTTCGGGGACTTCCGTGAGGGGGGCCGGGAACGATTCAAAACGCTCCATGCCAGGGAGCCAGGGGTCCAGGGCCACTTCCATCCTTAAGGGTGACCTCCCCGGCATCTTCGGAAGCCTCCAACCGAAGGCATCATTAGCTGAAGGTCGTAACTTCTTCTGGTTGTCTCCGCCTAACGAAGACCCAGAAGCACAGGCCCACGAGGGCGGCGAAGATACAGACACCGCGTTACTACCCCCACAAGGGGTCATCGGAGGACGCGTCCCCCCCGAGCACAAGGGCCGACTCTCCGGACGCACTACTGAGTTCTTCACTAGCCCTAGAAGGGCCCGCAATCGGCACTGCACTTTCACTAGGTTCCTGGGGAAGGACGCCTTGTTCTTTCTCTACACCAGACTTACCTCGTCCCCTACTCTGTGTAGAGGACGGCGAAACAGAGGCCCCGTCGGACCGCTCACTGGGTGATGGTAGCGGCGAAGTAACACTAGCTTTCCTGGGGGAACGTTTCGCCGATTTCCTCTTTTTCGTACCGTACCGTACCCACAGGATATCGCTCCAGTCTACACACTTGGGGCACGTATCTGCTGACGAACAAACCCTTCCCCTACAGGAGGAGCAAAGGGAGTGAGGATCCACTTCAGGCTTGGAGAGGAACACCCCACACGATTTACCGGCTCTAGGCCCTGGACAACGGCGGATTTGTTCCATAATGCACACAACGTAAGACACAAGCACGAAGGGAATCAATGAATACACTGGGTAAGCACACGGGTGGAAGGTGAACACACAGGAATACCCGGGAAAAGTACACTGGAAAACACAAGTTACCACGCGGTGAACACGTGGAGCACTATAACGCACACAAAGGATCGATAGAGAACGAGGGCGACGTGTTTACACGTCGCGACCAGAGAACTTACTGATGAGGCTGACCCCGGCCGGACATCGACCTACGATAAGCCTACCCTCGGGGCACATTCCTTAATGCCGGAGGTAGGCCTCCTTAGAAAACGAGGTGGGGGGTAAACTACACAAAACTCTGGTCGGTAGAGAGGAGGTTACTGGTAACTCCTAAGAAAGTAGTTCGAGGTAAGAATTCGTGTTGGAACAACTATATATATACATATATCTATGTAGCATTATATATATATATATATATATATATTGTATATACATATGTATGTTTATATATATGTAAATATATGAATATATATATATATATATATATATACTGTATATATATTCATATATATATATACTGTATATATTTCCATATACATATACTGTATATATATATATATATATATATTCATATA
The DNA here is from genome assembly GCF_036898095.1 of Palaemon carinicauda. NCBI lineage: Eukaryota > Metazoa > Arthropoda > Malacostraca > Decapoda > Palaemonidae > Palaemon > Palaemon carinicauda. Next base: position 30,127,432 of record NC_090761.1, read on the forward strand.
TACATACTGTATATATTACCATATACATATACTGTATATACTTTATATATATTTATATATATATATATTATATATATATACATATAAATATTATATATATATATATGTGTGTGTGTGTATACTGTATATACATATGTATGTTTATATATATGTAAATATATGAATATATATATATATATATATATATGAATATATATATATATATATATATACATATATATATATACTGTATATATTTCCATATACATATACTGTATATATATATATATATATATTGTATATATTTCCATATACATATATATATATATATATATATTTTTATATATATATATATATATTTATATATATATATATATATATATATTTCCATATACATATACGGTATATACTTTATTTATATATTTATAGATATATATATATATATATATATTTATAGATATATATATATATATATATATATGTATATATATATATATATATATTATATTTGTGTATAACATATATATATATATATATTATATATATACACACACACACACATCATCTATTATCGGCACTTTCAAAATCAAATTCTTGACAGTATCTCTGCAATGTAAGCTCTTCTGACTTTAATCTTTTCTATTATGTGCACCTTCTGTAACCCTATGTGTTATATTTGAGTGTTGCTCTTATCCCTACAGAACACTACCATGTTCTGGGATTCACCTTATCCTTTCCTTGCTTACCAGTCTATCTTCTTGTATTTACTTCCATTGGCTTAACTCACTGCTTTGTGTATTTCTCTGGAAACATTCAATATTGGTTCAATGCTGATTTCTGACAGGCACCAACCTTTATCTGAAATCCTTCTGACATACTTGTGTCTGTCTTCACTGTAAAAATTGCTCCCAGATACTGTACCCTTATTTCCCTAATGAGGCTTTCAAGTACACTCTATCTGTGAGATACCCATCTCAAATTAAAGTAATAAATAGCCTACCTTTTCCCTGAACTCAATGAGTTCCTCATAAGAGCATTCTGATAAACATTTTCTTTTTCCTCCAATCTTCTCTGCAAGACACGAATCATCGCATTTTTCTCGGCTATTTGAGTTTCCAATTCACGATTCCTAAAAAAATAAAATGTACCCCATCAGTAATATTACTCTAGTTTATGGCTTATAAAAATTAAGAACATAAAATTTTTTTTTTATTTCTAATAACAAAATGGATTATTTCAATACTTACTAGCAGTTGATTTGGCTCCCTCCTAGAAGCCTGCTCATGTTGATCTCAAAAAAATTAAAGTTCTCATCTTCTATCACTCCAATTGCCTCACCCTTCTAGGATATTGCAAATTAAGGCACTGTATGACAACAAATGTGGCTTGGGTATGCTTAAGTATAGGAAATTGAATACAATTTAACACCCTCTTGACATTGCTAATCAATGGGGAGGTAGGGAGAACTAGGAGAGCCAAAGGGGAGTATCAAATAAATTTTGTTATTAAAATTCCACTTATTACCTGTAGTTTATCTGGCTGCATTCCACGCTCTGGAGGATGAGGGTTAGTGATGGAAAAAGACTAGCACCAAAGCCCACATTCTTGGAAATATCTTACAATTCATTCATATGTTTAGTCAAAGCAAACAGAAAAGGCACTTTTATCATAAGAGCCTTGAAGGACAAGCCTTCTAAGACTTACACCAGACAGTTCCAATACTGCAATACCACATCCAAATTCCAATGAACTGAACTGAAAACTGGAGGTTCCTCTATAGCAAAAGATATAAACAAATCCTTGATAATACTCGAAGATAATAAATTTAATCCAAGATGCTTGACGACCGTATCAAGCATTGACCTATAACCCTCAATACGCATAGAATTTTTTTTTTTTCCGAATACAACTGATAGAGCAAAAATGTAACAATATTGTCCAAACTTGTTCTAGTCACTTCAACATTCCTAGATTTTCACTAATCAAAATATGTCACTGTCCCCGATACAATTGATTTGTAAGCTGCCTCTTCGAAACCAAAACTGCAAACCTATTAGGGAACTCTATCCCGCCCGAGGTTACGGTGAACATTTTCCATACGGTTAGCTAAAGCATGAGGGTTCTAGAGTAAACTCCCAGTAAAAGAGGTCTGCGAAGATTTGTCTTGCAAGGCATATATTTTGGTCAAACCAAGCACAGAGACTATAGATCAGTAAACTATCCCCTGTGGCTAATACAGACTTGCTTGCTTGCATGCTTATAGATTGCCTTGCCTTATGCAAGACACGGGCTCTTGGATTGGTAGCCCGTAAGCAAATTTACTTTAGATTTAGATTAATTATCTTTGAAAGTGGGATTATAATACAGACATTAGATTTAGCGTGGTATTCAAAAATTTCTTTTACTAGTTTATCACGGCCTAAATCATACAGAAACAAGCGCAAAAGGTACAAATCCAGGTTCAACCCGCTCTGCAATATAGCATCCACCTTCCATGACAGGGGATCCAAACCCAGCAGGCAAAAGTCCCTCCATTTCCACTGCTGAGGGAGGGCTAAAAAAATTCTACATTTGGCTATCCCTAGCAACTCCAAATCCTTTAAAACACTAATGGGTGGAGAAACCACTCATTTGGAAGCACTTGCCATTTGCAGCTTAACTGATCAGAGAGGATATTCAATTTCCCTGGAATACATCACAGTTCAGTCTATGACAATAGTCATTCGGCTTTGCAAAATGACAACTCTGACTTGGTGTCCCTCTTCTATTAAATATAGGTTAGATATTTTGTGTTGTCTGGAAGAATTTCCACGAACTTGCCTATCACCTGTGATTCTTGAGCCTAAAGAGCCCCAAATACTGTTTGAAAACCCAGGCAATGTATGAGAGCCAAGACTGCATTTCCATCCAAATCCCTGACAGGTGATGAAAATCTATGGTAGATCTCCTGCCTTGGAAACAAAATTTCAAGTAAAATTATCAATTAGGAAACTGTAAAACTATTATCTATAGATTGTTAACTCTTATTGAAGGCCACCATTCTTTCTACTTAACAATGACTGTTCCCAACCTGTTTGGACACTGATCTCTGAATCAATATCTTTTCTCTTTCTCTCTCAAATCTACAACACTGAACCAGAGTAGAAACTAACTTTGAAAATTTCATCATAGGCATCTGTGGATAATAGATACATTCTAACCAATGTCTCAAATCACATGGTTGGCCTCTGCATGAAAAACAATGTAAATGCAGACCTTTCCCCAGTAGTGTCATATTCAACGAACACTTAAAACACAAAGGTATAAAAAGCAAAATAAGCCATACCTTCAAAACCTGACCTGCCTAAATCAAGTGAACTTTTCTTATGACACCCATACTGATGGAACAACATGTTGCCATACAGCAGTGCTAAGTAAGTGCCTGATCCCACTTCACTAGAAAGTCTTCTCTCTTGGTCATTTCTATTATCGTATATTCATAATTTTAATGCCTTTTTTGTGTTGCAACAGTTAACTTGTAAATGTAAGGTCCTTTTGTATGTTAGTAACTACTAAATTGTAAATGTAAGGTCCTTTCGTATGTTAGTAACTACTAACTTGTAAATGTAAGGTCCTTTCGTATGTTAGTAACTACTAACTTGTAAATGTAAGGTCCTTTCGTATGTTAGTAACTACTAACTTGTAAATGTAAGGTCCTTTCGTATGTTAGTAACTACTAACTTGTACATGTAAGGTCCTTTCGTATGTTAGTAAACTACTAACTTGTAAATGTAAGGTCCTTTCGTATGTTAGTAACTACTAACTTGTACATGTAAGGTCCTTTCGTATGTTAGTAACTACTAACTTGTAAATGTAAGGTCCTTTCATATGTTAGTAACTACTAACTTGTAAATGTAAGGTCCTTTCATATGTTAGTAACTACTAACTAGTAAGTGTAAGGTTCTTTAGTAAGTTAACAACTTCTAAGTTGTAATTGAAATATCCTTTATGTTTGTAATTGTTTACTTGAAAATTTAAAGTCTTTGAGTAAGTATGTAAATACAAACTTAAAACTTTTACTTCTTTTTTATGTGTTTGTTCCTGTTAACTTGTAAATTTAAACTCCTTTAGTAAGTCAGTAACTAGTAAATTGTAATTCTAATGTCCTTTTTTGTGTTTGTAACTGTTACTTGTAATTTTAAGATCCTTCAGTAAGTAAATACTAACTAATAATTCTTTAATTTCCTTTGTGTGTTTGTTCTTCTTAACTTGTAAATGTAAGTTTGTAACGGTAACTGTAAGTTAATTCTATATTTTTGACATACAAGCACTAAAATGGAATTTTATTTTTAAAAATTTTCCTTTACCTTTGAAAATTAAATGAAACCTTTTTTCTTACCAAAGTTGGACAAACAAAGGAGTAAATGTTTGTTTAGTACTTATTTTTTAGGGGGAAAAGTTGCAAAATCCTATGCCTAAAACTGGCAATAAAGATCAGACAGACATACTGTGGTCAAAGGGAAAACACCCAAGTGTTCAAAGTGGGCTATATTTCTTATGCAGCTTTGCATGAGATTTTTTGCATGAGTTGAGTGAAAATCTTGAAAAAAAAAAATATCAGGAGTAAAAATATCTTAGAAAGGCTTCAAAATTAGTATAGTAAGAGATTTTTTTAGATCTCAATTAATTATACACTTGCCTGTTAATGGCTAAAAGAAATGATATTGTTGCAAATAGGACTAAGAAGATAACAGAATGAAATCCAGAGGTAGTTTATTTAGGTGTTATATGTGATTTAAGTGTTTATTACAGACAAGGTGTAATGGATAAAAAATTGAATGGTAATTATCTGGCATCATAATATCAGCAGTCATTAATGCTGATTACAAAATGCTTAATAATTAATTAATAAATGCTAATTACAGTGTGCTTAATAATCAATTAATAAGATAAAAAAACAGAATGAATAAATGTAACAATAAAATATTCAAAATTTAACATTTGAAAACAAAAGAGAGAGAGAGAGAGAGAGAGAGAGAGAGAGAGAGAGAGAAATTACTTTAAACATTTAGATAGTTCTTATGATATTGTCAAACTTATTCTTGAATTTGTTTACCATTTTACTGTTTACTACATCTGTTGGAATTCAACTTGAAGTATTTGCTATTTTTGTATGTAAAGAAATTGCCACATTGAGTGGTGTTGTATCTTTTCAATTCCAGTTTGTATCCGTTACCTCTGGACTGATTTGTGCTAAAAATGAATATTTTGTTGTAATCTACATTGGTTATTCCTTTAAGAATTTTGAATACCTCTATTAACTGCTATAAATGTACTAAATGAAAAATATGATAGGTTATAACATATTGGTGCTTATGTAATATTTATTGTACAGATGTTTGGAATAAGTTACGAAATAGTATAAACAATACTGTGTTACTGCATTCGTACACATTCTTGAGAGCTGCAGCTAGACATAAGCTGATCTGACCACAGCCAAAGGTAAAACACAATGAAGTCAGCAATACTCAATTGTTGAAATACACCAACAATTTTAAACAAAAGTACATAAATGTTTCATTAGAGGACAATTAACTATTTGAATAATAGCAATTTTCTAGAATGCACTGATGTTTCCTAAAATATAGTGGTCTGCTGACAAAATTGGATGCCGTGCTTTAAGGTACAATTGGAAATGAATTTATACATGGTATCATTTTTACACACACACACACACACACACACAGAGAGAGAAGAGAGAGAGAGAGAGAGAGAGAGAGAGAGAGAGAGAGAGAGAGAGAGAGAGTGTGTGTGTGTGTGTGTGTTTTTTTGCTTAGAGGTCGGGAAGCCGGTAACTTTGATAATGATGGCATAATTACTAAAAGAAGGTCCATTGAAATAATTATAGTGTAATGAACAGTATAATACTTCAATCTTTGACTTATATATAACTGAAAAATGGACAAAAATGCTACCAAAGATGGGTAAATTGTGCCATTGTCAAAAACAGCAAAATCTTTTCAATGCATACAATCTCACCCCCAAAATTCAAGAAACATCAAGCCCATCTTACTGCAATCATTGTTAACCCTTTAACCCCCAGGCTATTTGGAAATTTCCAACCCTTAACCCCCAGGGGGTTATTTTTTCCCCAGCACATTTTGCAGTATATTAATTTTTTTTAAATTGCTCTAACAGCCTTAATTTTTTGTCATAGAGAGGTCAGGTTGGTCTCATTCTCTTAAAAAATGCCTGAATTTTTTCAAAAAAATTATCAAAAATATGAAGGAAAAAAAAATTCTTATAGGCATTTTTTTTGCCAAGGACGTACCGGTACGTCCATGGGGGTAAAGAGATGGCTTTAGTGAAACGTACCAGTACGTCCTTTAGGGGTAAATGGGTTAAGAATTATTCTAGAAAGCCTACCTTGATTCATATTCGGCTTGCTTTTTATTCATATTATGGATTTCATCCATGTGTCGAATTTTGTCGGATTTGGCTTGGCAATGCGTCGTTTCACTCTCTCTGACTAGTCTTCTCCAAAGCAGCAATCTTAGCATCCCTATAAGAAAATACACATTTCTATTGATCAGCGTTAATTGCTTCATCATAGATAATATCAAATATCCAAAAGAATTTGAGAATGCCTAGGACAATGCACTATCAGTACTGATATGAATTTCAACCTTTAAAATCAATATCTGATATATAATTGGTATTGTTCGCAAAAGTTCCAATTCTTGTCATTTTTACATTTGCTTTTGATAGAATAATTTGGATTTATAACAAAATAACTAATGTTCATCTCATAAAATGATACTGATTATAGATCTATGAACTAAAAGTAATTATAACAAAAACAAAAGATTGTTTACAGCGGGTAAAAAATATATCAAAAGATTAATACATATAGACAAAAATGCAACATACATTAATAACTGTCAGACTAGCTCTAAGCCACAAAGCATATGGGTATATATTTCCAGAGCAATACAAAATACATTAACACATTCCTGTATATAAACAACACTTTGTTAATAATTAATTACATAACCATGCAAATGGAATTTTACATCATAATGCTTGAACATAAAAAAGCTGGGAACATATGCAAGGTTAATTTCTTTTTTTAATAAAATAAATAATCATATAACAAAAAAATAATTATCATACTTCCATAGCCATGGCCACTTACTTAAACTTACTGAGCACATCAGGCCTTATAATCTCAGTTAATTAAGAGAAGTAATAAAGCTAAAGGTCAACCTATTTGACCAGTCATTTTAGTCAGAGACCAAATTTTACGTTGGCAGGAAATATAGTCATACTTCAATTACACAAAAAACCTGAACATAAGATTGTTCTACTACTATTTGGTACTGAATTTTTAATAATGTAGCCCATAATTGTACTTAAAATATTATCATCATTATAACAATCAGTGCCTTTACCTAGGAATTCTTTACAAGGTTAGACATGTAAAGTTCTCTCTCCACTTCCTTCTACCTTGTACAGTTTCCGCATAATTCCAATTTAAAGTACCATTTCCCCTTTCATGATAACCTACGGAATGCAGTATCAACAACAGTATTTACTCTGGTACATCCACAACTAGCATATATCTAACTGACTGCTAATCTCCCCTTCCTACAAATGTCATACCTATTTTCAACCGACTGTAAATTATTCCAACATAAATATCCCCTATGTTGCAGATTTATGCTGTAAAATCTCATCTACTCTGCAAGTGCCTGTTTCCAAAGCATGGAGTAGTTCAGGCCATAGAAATCTTCTAATTTTACTTTGGTTTACTAACTGTCATCGTGGATTTCATAATCGTGGTTTCATTCTTCGTTGATTTACCACTTAGGATTGCCACAAAGCACCATTCTTGTCTCTGCTTCTTCTCTTGCCTTTTCACCTTTCCTATTGTACTCTACAGTATACTGTATAGTGCTGTTGCAATACCATGATACTATCCTGTATATCAGTAATAATAACATTAATAATTATACAAGTTGTAAAACAGCAGTTCAGGCCTACCAGCTATGAATTCCGGGATTGCCTAAGGAGTAAGAATCGCTCATAGAATTATTAATGAAATCTTTATGGGGGCAAAGGAGAAGAAGCATATACCCATCAAAAAGAGATATGGATCTGTTATAACAACAGAAGATGAAGAAAGGCAACGTTCGATGGAACACTTTAGTGAGGTCATGAATAGGCGATACAATGGGAATAATTTCATTGTTATACCTGAAGCTGATGAAAAACGTGATGTGCCCATGAATGAATTCAATCGAAACCATCATTGAAAAACTTAGGAGATGGAAAACCCCTGGATACAATTGTACATAAGCTATGGCACAACTCAAGACTTGAGAACAATAGTTTGTTTTTGGAGTGTCGTACACTAGCTGCTTATCAAAGCTAAACAGTCTCTTCAACTCTTACCAATCAGAAAAAAGTCACTGAACAGTTAATGGGCAGTAATTAACCCTTGACTGAAGATGATTTTATTAATTATCATAATGTTGTTAGGTGTGAGAGGAAAATGGAGAATGTGTAAAGAATAGGACAGACTATTTGGAGTATGTGTAGGCAAAGGAAACATAAGCCATAATCAGAGAGGGATCCAATGTAGTACTATCTGGCCAGTCAAAGGACCCCATAACTCACTGTAGTGTATTTTTTTTAGCGATGCCCTTTTAGCTCGGAAAGGTTCCAGATACCTGATTGGTCGGAAGTATTTTTGTCCAAACACCTTCATTGTTCTCAAATAATTGCCAAGTAATGTGAATCAAAACTATTTACTAACCTATATTTCGACATTAGATATATGTTTTGTCACTAAACAATGTGAAAGAATAAATATATTATAAATTATCGTAATGGTAAGTATAAATTTAATAACACAATCCGCCGAAGTGAACGATACCAGCTTATTTTCGGATGCACGCTTTGTAATTTTGTAATTTTTCACATATTTTAACACAAATTAGGATAAATTACATTCAGCATAAGTTAAACTTGTTATCATAAACTTTCTTTGAATACCAGAATTTACCAAAAACATGGAATTAATATAACTCGATATTGGTGAAAATTTATGGTGAGGTAAAAGAGCAGCCTGCAGCGGCCTGGCGGGAAAACAATCCCTTCTGACTGTCGTAGACGCAGTTGTTTTTTCATAATATAGTTCAGCCTATTCCTTTCAGTTTAAATAGTCTTGCATTGTCGCTCTTCGTAATATTTTGCTTAGTATTTTCCTACATCCTTGTTCCTCACCTAATATCTATCTATTTTCCCCGATATCCCATCTTTCATATATGGGCTATCCGCACTACGATTCCTTTTTCGTACCTGACGTCAGCATGTAAAAAGTAATAACAAGATAAATTTTATATTGTGTAGCAAGTACTGTATAGCCTATTCTGTAAACCCGTTCAGTAGCTCACATTACATCACATGAAATTAAGCATAGTATTTTTTTTTATTCCCGCCTCTACACTTTCCTTTAATTTATAAGGGAATCTAAATACACTACCTCCTTCCTCAACTGGCTACCCACCACCTCAGCAGAGATTGACAGAAATAAACAGAATCTTAATAAAATTTCCTATTTCTATACTCACTTGATGTACATATAATGCCCACCCTCTTACCCATTGATTAGTGTTGTCAAGCAGATAATGATATATTTTGGCACTGAGACTGAAGCCATCCAATATGATCAGCATGTTATTGTTATTAGACTTAATTATCGGGAGTAACATCGACATTCCATGCTTCAAGAGCTGAAAGCAATATGAACAGGCAAGTATACTATAGAAATAAATTTTATTGTTAAAATTCTGTTTTTCACTAAAAATACAGGTCTTTTAAAAATGTAAAATATCATGCAAGGTAACATTGACAATGACAAAGGGTATAAGTACGCAGGCTGGGATAATCGTTGGGATGTGGAGACGCACTTGGGCATTGATGCAGCTTCAATAGCCAGCTGCCTCATTGCTGATTCCTGAAGGTAACGCTGCTCCCATTTTGTCACCTCACCTTCTAACAGCATAATCTTTTCTTCTTTTTCGCGAATTTCACGTCTCAAATCACTTAGCTTACTGTCAGGTCCTTCCTAAAATAAAAGAGTACAGATTTGAAATACACTTTAACACATGATTATCCAATTAATAAATAATCTTCAAAAGCATACAGTCACTTAGGAAATTATGGAAACATTGTTTGCCCAATCAATATATTATTATTATTATTATTATTACTATCCAAGCTACAACCCTAGTTGGAAAAGCAAGATGCTATAAGCCCAGGGGCTCCAACAGGGAAAAATAGCCCAGTGAGGAAAGGAAATAAGGAAATAAATAAATGAAGAGAACAAATTAACAATAAATCATTCTAAAAACAGTAACAACGTCAAAACAGACATGTCATATATAAACTATTAACCGCATCAAAAAAAAATATGTCATAAATAAACTATAAAAAGACTCATGTCCGCCTGGTCAACAAAAAAGCATTTGCTCCAACTTTGAACTTTTGAAGTTCTACTGATTCAACCACCCGATTAGGAAGATCATTCCACAACTTGGTAACAGCTGGAATAAAACTTCTAGAGTACTGCGTAGTATTGAGTCTCGTGATGGAGAAGGCCTGGCTATTAGAATTAACTGCCTGCCTAGTATTACGAACAGGATAGAATTGTCCAGGGAGATCTGAATGTAAAGGATGGTCAGAGTTATGAAAAATCTTATGCAACATGCATAATGAACTAATTGAACGACGGTGCCAGAGATTAATATCTAGATCAGGAATAAGAAATTTAATAGACCGTAAGTTTCTGTCCAACAAATTAAGATGAGAATCAGCAGCTGAAGACCAAACAGGAGAACAATACTCAAAACAAGGTAGAATGAAAGAATTAAAACACTTCTTCAGAATAGATTGATCACCGAAAATCTTGAAAGACTTTCTCAATAAGCCTATTTTTTGTGCAATTGAAGAAGACACAGACCTTATATGTTTCTCAAAAGTAAATTTACTGTCGAGAATCACACCTAAAATTTTGAAAGAGTCATACATATTTAAAGAAACATTATCAATACTGAGATCCGGATGTTGAGGAACCACCGTCCTTGACCTACTTACAATCATACTTTGAGTTTTGTTAGGATTCAACTTCATACCCCATAATTTGCACCATGCACTAATTCTAGCTAAATCTCTATTAAGGGATTCACCAACCCTAGATCTACATTCAGGGGATGGAATTGATGCAAAGAGAGTAGCATCATCTGCATATGCAACAAGCTTGTTTTCTAGGCCAAACCACATGTCATGTGTATATAGTATGAAAAGTAATGGGCCAAGAACACTACCCTGTGGAACACCGGATATCACATTCCTACAATCACTATGGTGCCCATCAACAACAACTCTTTGAGATCTATTACTTAAAAAATCAATAATAATGCTAAGAAACAACCCACCCACTCCCAACTGTTTCAGTTTGAAAACAAGGGCCTCATGATTAACACGGTCAAAGGCAGCACTAAAATCAAGGCCAATCATACGAACTTCCTGACCACAATCAAGGGATTTCTGTACAGCATTGGAGATTGTAATTTATGAAAGCAAACATTAATCATGAGAAAACCCTTCTTTCACGTACTTTACATTAACATTTAAATACATTTTCTGAAAAGTTAAAGTCAATGAAACCAATGTATAATGTAATAAAACTTACCAATCAAATAGCAGCAATCAAGGTGACATACATCACCAATGATTCTAAAATTCTAAATTCTTTAATATACAAATATCATGAGATCATACAATCATTCCATACAGTACTTCTTAAATGCTAAGAGCATCTGTGACTATAAGTATATTTCCTAATATTGTAATATGTAATATATATATATATATATATATATATATATATATATATATATATATATATATATATATATATATATATATATATATATATATATATATATATATATATATATATATATATATATATATATATATATATATATATATATATATATATATATATACATATATCATATTTTTATATACAATATACAAAGTAAGAAAGTTTATGGGTGTGGACTGGCATAGAATGACCATAGACAAGACAAAAGTGGAAGGGCACGCCTAGCACCTTTGTTTTCTGCAGTGGAATAGTAATGGCTGATAGTGATGTTAATGACAATGATGATATTTAAATACTTAAATATATATATATATATATATATATATATATATATATATATATATATATATATATATATATATATATATATATATATATATATATATATATATATATATATATATATATATATATATATATATATATATATATATATATATATATATATATATATATATATATATATATATATATATATATATATATATATATATATATATAATATATATATATATATATATATATATATATATATATATATATATATATATATATATATATATATATATATATATATATATATATATATATATATATAACGGATTTTGAGCGAAGCGAAAAATCTATTTTTGGGTGAGATAGCCATGACGTCCTGATGGAAGGTTCCTTCAGTAGCTTCCTAGGGTATATTTGACTACAGTGGATATTCCCAGAGAATTAAACTAAAGGTTATCACAGAATTCTAACTTCTGGTGCGAGTACCCTAAAGGTTTCCCTCTAGGATATCGTATATCAACAGGGGACGCATGTATTAACACGCCACATAGCTATCTGCACCCCATATAGAGTTAACACTTCGATATGGAAAGGTGGAGAATAACTGGGGAGCCGTTCTACAGTTACACTCATCCGTGGCTGCTTTTGGTACTCGAGACGTAAACAAACGGGCGTCATTGCTAAATGACATCACGTCCGTCCTCATCCTGAGGCCAGCTTCTTGCTAATCTCCATGATACAGCAGGACAGGGCAGGGCCTGAAAGACTGGACTAGAATAGACGGGAGGGTCCATCAGGACGTCATGGCTATCTCACCCAAAAATAGATTTTTCGCTTCGCTCAAAATCCGTTTTTTGGGCTCAAGCCATGACGTCCTGATGGAAGTGTACCAGAGAATTAATGTATCGTGGAAATTTTCCCCTTTTTTATGCAAGTGCCAAGGGCTTCGAATAGAGGTATGTAACATGTCCTTACTGGAGGTTCCGAGAAGAACCAGCTTCCTGCCCCCCTGGCAGAGAAGTCCTGGTGGACCATACTAATATCTCGAAGCGATCATTGAAGAGCTAATCACCCTGCGGAGAGTTCGTGCAGGAATCGGAGACAAGACATAAGGTTAATATTCGGGTAGAAATATTATCAAGCATAGGTAAGTGATTAACATTTACTACACTCCCTGGAGGAGAGATCAATCTGGTCTCGAAGGCAGGACGAAGGTAAGTATTGAGGTAGGAATATTATCAAAGCATGAGTGAGTATATAATACAGGTATATCTATATTATTCTTCTCTTTCAGAAGGAAAGGGGTAAATGAAACTATGACAATCATATATTTCATAATAAATAATAGGAGCGAAGAGAGATGCACATGTAATAAAATAGACATTTTATTTCATAGATTGCAGATTATTGTGATAACAATTGCAATAATAAATGTAAAGTTTATTTACAATAATAAAGAATAATGTACATAGAAAATAAAGACTTCAATCTTGAATCTGAAAAGAAATTTCGCTTTTAGAAACACAAGTTCCAGAGGAACGTCAGTCTTTTTCAAAGAAAAACACATCATGCCCTAGAGCATGTGGCACTCATGTAAAGTCTATGACATTTCACCCTGGTAAAAACAGTCTATTAGAAACACTAAGTGTCCATGAAATCACTATGTATCACAAAAGGGTCAACACAGGCACCCGTAGAGTTAAAGTCCCAAGTAATTCACTGTTCTATGCAGAGTTAAACGGCAGGTTTCATAACACTACCTGCGGCTACCACGAAATGTTTAACTTCATGCACTTGCTTCGCGTAGTGCTTGAAGAAAACACGCGACGATTTCCAACCTGTGAAGCTCTTGAGGCTTTCGAAATCCATGCTCTGGAAGAAGTTCAAAGAAGACGCGACTTTTCTAGGATCATGACTTGCGGGTGTACTGTCAGGATCCGCCCTGCGAATGAAGTAGGTGATTTTCGCTCTTATTTGTTTCAGTGACAAGTCACTACCCGATGTTTCTCCTTTGAAGAGTTGTCCTCCACCGAAGTCTGAAGTTCTTCGAAGATAGACCTTAAGACTATCCACTGGGCATAGAGAGACATCTTCCTTCAGGGGGCAGATTCTCCAAGGGCCCCATCTCTTGGTGGGTAGTTCATTCTTAGCGAGAAACGTCGGATCAGGGAAGAGGGTAAGCTCTCCTGTATCTGCGAACAGGATATGACCCTCTTCTCTTGATAATGCCACTATTTCACTGACTCGGGCTCCCGAGGCGAGAGCAAAAAGGAAGATAACTTTTTGAGTCAAGTCTTTCAGAGGGCACGAATCGTTGTCCAGGCTAGAGGCAAAATGGAGCACCTTGTCCAGGGACCAGGAGATAGGTTTTGGTGGAGGTGCTGGGCGTAGTCTAGCGCATGCCTTTGGTAATTAATTGAAGATATCGCTTGCAGGTGGAAATCGTGTTGGCTGGTAAGCCTTGTCCATGAAGGTGAATGAAGAAGGACATGCAAAAATCAATGGTGATTTCCGTAGGATTTTTTGCCTTGACGAACGAGACCCACTTTCTCCAGGAAGATTCATATTGCCGTCGTGTAGATTCAGTCTTGTATTCCTCGAGGAAGTCTAGACTTTTCTTCGAGATTCCAAACCTTTTCTTTGCGGCTAAGGAGAGAAAATCATGAGATGAAGGTCCCTGACTTTCAGTGATGAAGCGAAGACAGTCGACTTCTGTACTTGTTGAGAGAGAACTGGGCCCGGTAGGGGGATCAGTGTGGGCTGCAGCTCCAGGACCAGAGGGTACCAATTGCTCAGGGGCCACTTGGGAGCCACTAGGGCCGCTGTCCCTTTGAAGGTTCTCAGTTTGGAGAGGACTTTCAGCAGAAGGTTGGGGGGAGGGAACAGGTATATCCTGGACCATTTGTTCCAATCCAGTGACATGGCATCCACTGCTTCTGCCCTGGGGTCCTCGTACGGGGCCACATATCGAGGAAGTTGATTGTTGTCGCTCGTCGCGAAGAGATCGATCTGAAGTTCCGGGACTTGGTGAGAGATGAAGGAGAATGACCTTGCGTCTAGAGACCATTCCGACTCTATTGGGCTTGTCCGTGATAGAGCGTTCACCGTCACGTTGCGGAATCCTTGTAGGTGAACTGCAGACAGGTGCCATTTCTTCTTTTCTGCCAAACGGAAGATCGGAAGAAGTACCTGATTTATCTGGGGCGATCTCGAGCCCTGATGATTGAGACATCTGACTACCACCGAGTTGTCCAGAGTCAGACGAATGTGGATCGAGGGAGGCGGGGAGAGTTTCTTCAGGGTGAGAAGAACCGCCATGGCCTCCAAGATGTTGATGTGAAACGTCTTGAAAAGGGGAGACCATGTTCCTTGAACCTGTCGTTGGTGGGAGTGACCTCCCCAACCCTCCAGTGAAGCGTCCGTGTGGATGTTGATCGATGGAGGCGGGTGTTGAAGAGGAATGGACCTTTTCAGGGCCTTTGCTTCCGACCACGGCTTTAAAAGTGAGCGAAATCTGTTTGGAAGCCGTCTCTTGAGGTCTCTTCGAGTGATGGATGCGAAACGTCTCCAGACTCCAGCGGCATCCTTTAGCTGTGCGCGAAGCACTGGGTTTGTCACAGAGGCGAACTGTAGAGAGCCGAGAACTTGTTCCTGCTGTCGTCTTGAAATCCGTTAGGATTTCAGAAGTCTTCTGATAGACCCTGCTATTTCCTTCCTTTTCTTCTGTGGAATGAAAAGGCGGTGTGACTGAAGATCCCAATGGATTCCCAACCATTGGAACTTCTGAGCTGGAGAGAGGCGAGATTTCTCGGTGTTTATCTTGAATCCCAGATGCTCTAGGAACTGGGTGACTTTGTTGCAGGCTCTTACACAATCTTCGGGCGATGTCGCCCACACTAGCCAGTCGTCTAGGTAGGCCATCACTTGGACGCCCTGAAGACGGAGTTGTTGGACGATGGCGTCTGCCAGCTTGGTGAAGATCCGTGGAGCCATGTTGAGCCCGAAGGGCATGGCCCTGAAGGCGTAACTTTTCCTTTGGAGTCGAAATCCTAGGTAGGAGGAAGCGTAATGATTCATTGGAACATGCCAGTAGGCGTCCGCCAGGTCTATGGAGACCGTGTAGGCCCCTTGAGGCAGAAGGGTCCTTATTTGTTGCAGAGTCAGCATCTTGAACTTGTTGTTCGCAATGAACTTGTTGAGGGGGGATAAGTCTAGAATGACTCTGAGTTTGTCGGAGTCCTTCTTGGGAACGCAAAATAGTCTCCCTTGGAACCTGGTTGACTTTACCCTCCTGATCACCTTCTTGTTCAAGAGTTCTAGGACATATTCTTCCAGGAGGGGGGTTGACTGTTGGAAGAATTGCTGGAAGGCTGGGGGTGGTTGAGTCCAGCTCCAGCCTAGTCCCTTCTTGACGATGCTGTGCGCCCAGGGATCGAAGGTCCAACGATCCTGGAATTGGCGGAGTCTTCCTCCCACCGGAAGCACTTCATTGCTTCTGGTGTCCCGAGGGTTTGCCACCTCGGCCGCTAGCTCCCCTTCCTCCTCTGCCTCTGGAGGGACGGCGAGACGAATCTCTGCCGGAACCTCTGCTTGAGCCCCTACCTCTGGGACGAAAGGTAGTAGCGTGTTGCTCATATGCAGGGGTAAAGACCGGTGACTGCGACACCACTGGTTGGGGGACCAACTGAAAGGTCTGCTGTGGCTGTGTGGCCACTTGGGGAGTAGCGGTACCCGGAAACTGCCGTCTCTGTTGACGTTGCTGGGGTTTCGGCTTTTGAGGTTTCCTCTTAGGCTGAGGGCCATCGTCCTGAGAGGATTTCCTCTTCCTTGACATGCCCCACTTGTGGAGAAGGTTACTATTCTCCGTGGCGGCCTTGTCTGCAATCTCTTTCACCAGGGAGGAAGGAAAGAGATACTTACCCCAGATATTGGAGGAAATCAGCCTCCGGGGTTCGTGTTTCACCGTCGCGTTGGCGAACATGAATTCACGACAGGCTCTGCGAGCCCTAGTCACCGTTGCCAAGTGCGATTTGGCTAGGACCATATAAAAGTCCGGGACTCTAGTATCCCCGGCCATAAGTTCTAGCTGTACCTGGTGGGACAGCGACGCGGCAAGCCTCTCCTTTGTATCCTGTTCCCTACAAAGGAGGTGATCATTTAGCCTTGGGAGGTCCTCATTAAATTGACCGGCTACGCCAGGCTCTAATTTCCCTACCGTGAAGGTTGACTGGACGTCTTTCCAGTGCCTATCATCGGGAGGAACAGTAAGGGAGAAGGGTCTGCACTCCTCCAGTGCAGGGCAAGGTTTCCCTTCCTCCACTGCCTTTAAGACCGCTGTGAAGGCCTTTTCGATGATGGGGAAAGTCGCAGCATTCAGCGCAACGAAGGTTGGATGCTTCTTGCTAAGCGCCGGCATCTTGGAGTTGGTGAAACCCCTACTCTTCACCGCCTGGGCTAACATAGCCTGGGCCTTCGCGAGATCGAACACGATAACCTCCTTCGGTTCGGTCTCTTCCTTTGAGGCTGGTTCGGACCTGAGCCGGACGTAACAGTCCGGATAAGCTTCGAAATTCGGGAAGAATTCCACTTCTTCCAACAAGATAGAGCCAACCCTTTCACTGATGTAGATTTTTCCAGTCGTGATTGGCATATGCTCGGCATATCTACATGGGTTAGCTTCCGAGCAGGTGGGGAGGTCCTTAACCGAAATCCGTTTCGGTTGTTTAAGATTAACCAGAGTAGTCCGGAATTGCTCCTGGGTTTCTCGTAGTTTTCTCTCCATGAGGGCTTCAAGCATCTTGAAGACCTCCTGAGTGGCCGATGGAAGAGGGTCCGGGGTGGCAGAAGTCGAAGGAACAGGTTCCTCGGACGGCGCAGGAGTTGCTACGGGAGTAGGAGCGGGAGCGACCTCGGTCTCCGAATCAGGGTATTCCACCTGATCTTCCTCATAGTCGAGTTCCTCGCCCATGAGGTTCTTCTCCGTCTCTTCTGACACTTCCGACATACGTTCCACGTTATCGGAATCCAGATGGCACTCATGCATGGACTGGGCCATGACAATATCAGGTTCCACCACGATCTGGCCGATGGGGATCTGATCATGGGGGACCACAGAGTCTTTGGATGCCTTTGGGAAAAGCAAGGCCCTCAAATCTTCGTTGGCGAGATACGGTCCGGTGGCGTTCTTCTGGAAGTCACGCGCCCATTTGCGTAGCTTCTCTCGAGCGTTGTCCCTTGCCTCCGCAGAAGGAGGATCGTCGAACGCCTCGACCAAGCGACTCTTGTAGACTGTACAGTTCTGCGGTTCCCAATACTTCAGGTCGCCCTTCTTGGCAGAGCAGGGGGCGTGGGTCCGGCACGCCTTGTGCCCGTAGAAGTCCGGGTGCTTCACCCCGCAGAAGTTGCTCTCACACTTCATATACTCCTCCTGTAAAAGAAAGAGATCATGAGTACATGGAAGGCTTAAGAATGACTTACATTACTCTAAAATTAAGATATCTTAATCTAAATTTTTAAACATTAAAGTAATTCACAAGGTACTATAATGCTTGAGAATAATGAGCGGGAAAGGAAGTAGATAGACACATACTTGTGAATCCCGCCCAGTCGGTTACCGTAACCTTATCAGTAGGCAATTTCTTTTGTGGCCGAAGGTCACAAAACGGAAATCCATATGGATAAGCCGTGGTGGGTAGAAGCTAAGCTTCTAACATAAATTGCCCGCAGGGTGTAGCAGGGTCTGAGACCACTCAGATCCCTGGAGTAGAAGGGGTATAGGAGAAACCCCTTAATAAATGTAGGTTCCGGCAATCGGCTGCACTAAGACACAGAGTATGCTGGAATATTGTAATGTGCAATCAAACAGCATAGCCACAATCTTGGATGGTAAGACAATACCTATATATAGAAGTGGCCAAGCCATCTGGCTGCAGCATTTTGACTGTCGGCATGTTGTCGGCAGGTATGGGAAGGGGTGCATGTCCGTTAACGTCTCAGGAGGGTGCCGGCAGACCGACGGCACGCCGGAGGCCGGTCCTGCAGGGTGGAAGGCATCAAGACAGACACATTGAGTATCTAAAGTATAATACCATCGTGGCGACCGCCGGCACAGCGGCGGGTCGCCGGCAGGGGCGGCGGCTCTGGCAGCCGAAGGCCGACGGCAGTGGTGAGCTTGGATCAATTCATAAGATAGATATGTATATGGTTGTATACCTAGACCGCCGGCAATCAATGCCGGCTGTTACTAAGTAAAATGAGGGGTGGGACGTCAACTGTATGTCGACGGAAGGCGGCAGCCTCCGGCACACGGAAGGCTGACGTCTTAGAGGGGGAGGGCATCTTATGAAAGAATGTCACCTGAGGTAAGGGTGGTTATCGCCGGCAGTAGAGGCGGCAGGGGACCGGCACCAGGATAGAAAGAGAGAAAGGTAAGGAGGGATGGAAGGGGTAAGATCTCATACCCCTTCGGCATCCCTCCGGAGAGAGTGCACTCATGATAGGAGTGGATACTCCTAGCATCCGGCGGCAGGGAGCCGGCAGTCGGCCAGGTGCCTGGGGTAACCCAAGGGAGGGTCAGAGGGCACTCAAGAGGGGGGAAACCCCCGCCGGCCGGACCGATGCCGGCAACCACCCCCATAGAACGCTATGAAGGGTATGTGTACCAGAGCGGCCAGCTCAGCAGGAGAACAAGTTAGCCCTACCACTCCATCCAAGGGAGGAGTTGTAGGACTAAGGACAGATGTGTGTAGGCAAGCCTACACCAAAGGGATAGGTGGGGAGGGGGAAGAAGAGGGGTCTTTCTATAGAGGAGAGACTGTATGAGAACGGCCACCAAGGTAAGGGAGAACGCTCCCTAACTTAGGTTAGGTAGCCCAGAATGAGAACGGTACAGGAGTACCGTCCCAAACTATAATAGGGCAGAGTCAACCCCCAGAGCTTAACCTAGAGAAGGAGGGCTAACTCCTAGGCTAGGAAAGCTGAAAGACACATCGCAAGTTGCAGGGAGGAAGGAGTAACCCAACCAGGTGCAACTGAGGAAGGGCAGAGCCGTTCCTTATTTCTCGGACCGACCCTAAGGGAGGGTCATTCCCTTAGGGTAGGCAGAAAAACGAAAATACTCTGATTGTAGACAAAATTCCCCTATATAGAAGGGGAAGCAAGACTACACAGAGGGAACGCCCGCAGGCAGGGGGAATTAGGGAGCATATAGGGGCTCCTACATTAGGTTAAGGTGGAAAGATACGCAATCAACCCAGTCCCCTATATAGTCCCCGAAGGCGAAAACACTTACATCACAGTCAATAGTATGTTTAATAATGCCACAATCTTCATAACTTAACCTAGGAACACTGGTATATATCATGCATGAAAACAAGCACTAGGCTGTCCAGCCTAGGGGCTAAGCTAGCGATCTAGTATGGGGTCGAACGGCGACCGAGTCTGATGAGCGCTAAAACACGATATAAGTAATTCCTAGCTATGAAGACTAAATAACTAATAATATTAATTAGTTAAAAGACCGGAGGGGGCTGTTCTGGCTAACTAAATAAAGCATGCAACATGAACAGCGACGCCATAAAATGGTGCGGCCGGTATCGGCACAGCTCTGCCACAAAACTCAATATTTTACGAAAAGTAGAAGTTACTTTACGGCTAGAGCTTATTTAAACAATACTGGGACCTGGTACTCAACTTTCCAGAAGAAGGCGAGGCTGAAAGTAGCGACATAACGGCGATGTAAGCAGATGAAAAACGCACTCAAGGAAAATCCGACTAAAGCGAGAAGCTACAGGCAGAAGGATGAGGACAGACGTGACGTCATTTAGCAATGGTGCCCGTTTGTTTACGTCTCGAGTACCAAAAGCAGCCACGGATGAGTGTAACTGTGGAACAGCTCCCCAGTTATTCTCCACCTTTCCATATCGAAGTGTTAACTCTATATGGGGTGCAGATAGCTATGTGGCGTGTTAATACATGCGTCCCCTGTTGATATACGATATCCTAGAGGGAAACCTTTAGGGTACTCGCACCAGAAGTTAGAATTCTGTGATAACCTTTAGCTTAATTCTCTGGGAATATCCACTGTAGTCAAATAAACCCTAGGAAGCTACTGAAGGAACCTTCCATCAGGACGTCATGGCTTGAGCCCAAAAAAAAATATATATATATATATATATATATATATATATATATATATATATATATATATATATATATATATATATATATATATATATATATATATATATATATATATATATATATATATATATATATATATATACATATATATATATATATATATATATATATATATATATATATATATATATATATATATATATATATATATATATATGTATATTATTACAAAGCTGGTCTTCATGAAAATAGAATATTTTATTCACATAATTCATTTGTGTATTCAAGAGATGTATAGCCAGCTTGTAAGGTGAGTTCCACTCATGTGGGATTAAGTAAATGTGCAAACGCATCATATGCATTGCTAGAAATAACTAGAAGTTTCTTGAGTGTAATAGGCATATATATATATATATATATATATATATATATATATATATATATATATATATATATATATATATATATATATATATATATATATATATATATATATATATATTTATATATATTTTTGGGTGAGATAGCCATGACGTCCTGATGGAAGGTTCCTTCAGTAGCTTCCTAGGTATATTTAACTACAGTGGATATTCCCAGAGAATTAAACTAAAGGTTATCACAGAATTCTAACTTCTGGTGCGAGTACCCTAAAGGTTTCCCTCTAGGATATCGTATATCAACGGGGGACGCATGTATTAACCCTGGATAGGTAGGGTGGGTCGTTTGCGACCCCGAGCGTCAAAAAAAAACATGTTTTTCTCACGTGACTCACCCCTGTGACTGAATTTGTGGGTGATCGACCTGCAGGAGGTGTCTCCCCTACACGCTCTAGTAGTGTCCAGATGTGCATTGCTGTAGCTGTACTCCTTCCCCGATTTCTGAGACGCGTCGGGGTCGTTCGCGTCCGAGTTTACCCTTCTGAGGTAGTTTGCATAATTATCAAAGTTATTACGTATTATGAAATTGTCGTAGAATGGTGCAACTTGTATAGGTTATCAGTTGTGGAAAGTCTTGGTGGATTGTTTGGCTACCATGTGCATGTTTTTTTTTTTTAGTTAAAATGTCGTTCATCACCACGAGGACCATTTTACCGCGAGTGCCCCTTTTTCATTTTTTTTCATTTTTTTGCCAAGTCATTTTTCCGTAAGATATTGCCAAATAGTGTCGTAAAACTTTTGCTTGTTTAGTGTTGGAAAGTGTGTCTAGATGATCTGGCTACCCATGCATGACTTTGTTTTTGTCAGATACGACGTAGTTATTGGTATATTGGGTATTTAACTGCGGTTACCAATTTCTGTTTTTTTTTCAATATTTGTAAAAATTACTACGTAGTAAGGAATTGCCGTATATTATTCATTTTTTTTTCATGTTTATGTGTTAGAAAGTGTGCCTTGATGGTTGGGCTAACACGTGCATGTCTTTTTTTTTATCTGAGATGTCGTATATTAGAATGTCGGGCATTTTACCGCGAGTGTCCCTTTTTCATTTTTTTTCATTTTTTTGCTAAATCATTTTTCCGTAAGATATTGCGAAATAGTGTCGTAAAACTTTTGCTTTTTTAATGTTGGAAAGTGTGTCTAGATGATCTGGCTACCCATGCGTGATTTTGTTTTTGTCAGATACGACGTAGTTATTGGTATATTGGGTATTTAACTGCGGTTGCCAATTTCTGTTTTTTTTTTTCAATATTTGTAAAAATTTACTACGTAGTAAGGAATTGCCGTATATTATTGATTTTTTTTTCATGTTTATGTGTTAGAAAGTGTGCCTTGATGGTTGGGCTAACACGTGCATGTCTTTTTTTTTTATCTGAGATGCCGTATATTAGAATGTTGGGCATTTTTCCGCCAGTGGCCCTTTTTATTTGTTTTGCATTTTTTTGCTTAGTCATGTTACCGTAAGGAATTGGCAAGTAGTGTCGCAAAACTTATATTTTTATAGTGTTGGAAAGTGTTTCTAGATGATCTGGCTACCCATGCCTATTTTTTTTTTAGCCAGATATGGCGTATATATAAGTATGTGTTCGATTTTCCTGTGATTGCCATTTTTTCGTTTTTTCCCATTTCTTTCAAAATTACTACGTACTAAGGAACTATCACAGAGTAATATTTCATTTATATGTTTATTTGTCGGAAAATATGCCTTGATGGTTTGCCTAGCACGTGGCTGAAATTTTTTTTTCTGAAATGCCGTATATTAGAATGGCCATTTTTCCACGAGTGCCCCTTTTTATTTGTTTTGCATTTTTTTGCTTAGTCATGTTACCGTAAGGAATTGGCAAGTAGTGTCGCAAAACTTATATTTTTATAGTGTTGGAAAGTGTTTCTAGATGATCTGGCTACCCATGCCTATCTTTTTTTTAGCCAGATATGGCGTATATATAGGTATGTGTTCGATTTTCCGGTGATTGCCATTTTTTCGTTTTTTCCCAATTCTTTCAAAATTACTACGTACTAAGGAACTATCACAGTGTAATGATTCCTCTAGATGTTTATTTGTCGGAAAATTTTGTTTACTTTTTTTTTGATTGAATATCATCAAATTTTTTTAGCTAAAATATTGTTTTACATTTTTTTTTTTCGATTTTATTTCCCTTCAAAAAAAAATTTTTGGGTCAGAATTTTAATTTTATAGTCGTAAAATAATCGACAATTATCCAGCAACCCACCATACAATTTTTATGCATATCCAATAATAATTAGATTAGTAAATAACACCTTGAAATTGACATACCCTTCCTACATTTCAAGTGGCAGATTAGGGAGTCTGAGTCAGTGTGGTTAGCGGCCATTTTGTGGACATATCCGAAGCGTAAGCTGCCCTATCTATATATATTCTTGTTCCCTATAGAATTTGTGATATTTTGATATATTTTTACCTGCATAAATATCATATTATATATTAAATATATGTATTTTTTACGAAATTTCCAAGTACTCAAAAAATTACCTTTAGATATGGCCCCTGATATAAATGTAATTTACAAAATAATGAAGATTTTTTTACATATTTCTATTTTAGGATAACATATGTTTATTCCCTAAAAAAATTAGCCACTTCCTATTTCATTTGGGTACCCAAAAAAATTCATGAAATTTGGACAATTTTTTTTGGCCAAAAAAAGTTACCCTTTTTTTCTCATTTCAGATCTTCACCTCCATGGGTCTGACTTCATCCAAAATACATCAAGATGTGTCCTAAACATTCAAGAATCAATTCCTAAAAGGATTTGTGTATATATGTATAAACTTTTTTTTTATGAATTTTTATGTTAGGTCTTTTTTTTTCTACTTAATTTTTTAAAATATTTATAATAAATAGTTTTTCTGCAGATGAGTAGTATTTCTCTTTACAGTTGTTTTAAGCATTCATTGAAGTTTTTTTTGGCAAAAGAAAAAAGGAGGTTACTGCAAAAACCGATTTTTCAAGAATTTTTTTGGCGTCGGGGTCGTTCGCGTCCGAGTATACCCTTAAAGGGGTGTCCGAGGACCGTACCTATCCAGGGTTAACACGCCACATAGCTATCTACACCCCATATAGAGTTAACACTTCGATATGGAAAGGTGGCTGAGTAACTGAGGAGCCGTTCCAAAGTTACTCTCATCCGTGGCTACTTTTGGTACTCGAGACCTAAACAAACGGGCACCATTGCTAAATGACGTCACGTCCGTCCTCATCCTTTCGCCTGTAGCTTCTACGCTAAGTCGGATTTTCCCCAAGTGACTTCTTTATCTGCTTACATCGCCGTAATGTCGCAGCCTTCAGCCTCGCCTTCTTCTGGAAAGTTGAGTACCAGGTCCCAGTATTGTTTAAATAAGCTCTGGCCGTAAAGTAACTTCTACTTTTCGTAAAATATAGTGTTTTGTGGCAGAGCTGTGCCGATACCAGACGCGCCAATTTACAGCGCCGTTGTTCATGTTGCATGCTTTATTTAGTTAGCCAGAACAGCCCTTTCCGGTCCTTTAACTAATTAATATTACTAGTTATTTAGTCTTCATAGCTAGGGAATCATTATATCGTGTTTTAGCGCTCATCAGACTACGGTCGCTGTTCGACCCCATACTAGATCGCTAGCTTAGCCCCTAGGCTGGACAGCCTAGTGCCTGTTTTCATGCATGATATATATTAGTGTTCCTAAGTTAAGTTATGAATATTGTGGCATTATTAAACATACTATTTACTGTGATGTAAGTGTTTTCGCCTTCGGGGACCATATAAGGGACTGAGTTGATTGTGTATCAACCCCTCCTAACCTAATGTAGGAACCCTTATATGCTCCCTATTCCCCCTGCCTGCGGGTAATTCCCTCTGGGTAGACTTGCTTTCCCTTCTATATAGGGGGATCTCGTCTACAACCAGAGTATTTATCGCTTCTCTGCCTACCCTAAGGGAATGAACCCCCCTTAGGGTCGTGCCTGAGATCCTCCAGTTGCACTTGGTTGGGTTACCCTTCCTCCCTGCTACTAGCGATGTGTCTTTCAGACTTTCCTAGCCTAGGAGTTAGTCCTCCTACTCTAGGTTAAGCTCTGGGGGTAGACTCTGTCTTATTATAGTTTGGGACAGTACATTAGTACTGTACTTGATCTGGGCTACCTATCCTAGGTTAGGGAGCATTCTCCCTTGCCTTGGTGGCCGCTCTCATACAGTCTCTCCTCATTTAGAAAGACCCCTTCTTCTCCCTCCCCACCTATCCCTTTGGTGTAGGCCTGCCTACACACCTCTGTCCTTAGTCCTACAACTCCTCCCTTGGGTGGAGTGGTAGGGCTAACCTTGTTCTCCTGCTGAGCTGGCCGCTCTGGTACACATACCCTTCATAGCGTTCTATGGGGTCGTTGCCGGCGGCGGTCCTGCCGGCGGGGGATTCCTCCTCTTTAAGTGCCCTCTATCCCTCCCTTGGGTTACCTCAGGCCCCCGGCCATCTGCCGGCTCCCTGCCGCCGGTCGTTAGGAGTATCCACTCCTATCATGAGCGCACTCTCTCCGGAGGGATGCCGGAGGGGTATAGAATTTTACCCCTTCCATCCCTCCTTACCTTTCTCTCTTTCTATCTTGGTGCCGGTCCCTTGCCATCTCTACTGCCGGCGATAACCGCCACTACCTCAGGTGACCTTCATTCATAAGATGCCTTCCCCCTCTAAGACGTCAGCCTACCGAGTGCCGGAGGCTGCCGCCTTCCGTCGACATACCGCCGACGTCCCACCCCTTATATTTACCTAGTAACAGCCGGCCGACTTTCGGAGTCTGCCGCCCACATGCCAGCATTGATTGCCGGCAATCTAGGAATACACCTATATATATATCTCTCATATGAATTGATCCAAGGCTCACCATGCCGTCAGCCTTCGGCTGCCGGAGCCACCGCCCCTGCCGGCGATCCGCCACTGTGCCGGCGGTCGCCACTGTGGTATTATCCATCTCGGTTACTCAGTGTGTCTGCCTTGATGCCTTCCACCCTGCAATCCCGGCCTCCAGTGTTCCGTCGGTCTGGCGGCACCCTCATGAGACACTAAGGGACATGTACCCCTTCCCTGGCTGCCGGCAACATGCCGACAGTCAATATGTTGCAGCCAGATAGCCTGGCCACTTCCATATAGGTATTGTTATACCATCCAAAAATAGTGGCTATGCTGTTTGATTGCACATTACAATAATTCCAGCATATTCTGTGTATCTCAGTGCAGTCGAGTGCCGGAACCTACATTTATTAAGGGGTTTATCCTATTTTCCCCTCTCCCCCAAGGCTCTGAGTGGTCTCAGACCCTGGTACACTCTGTGAACAATTCCTGTTAAAAGCCTTGCTTGGCTCATCCATACGGATTTCCCTCGTGACCCTCGGGTCCAAAGGAATTGTCTAAGGATAAGGTTATGGTAACCGGCTGGGTGGGATTCACAAGTATGTGTCTATCTACTTCCTTTCCTGCTCATCAATCTTGAACATTAATATGCTATTATAGATTAAGTTATTCTTAATTTTAGAGTAATGTAAATCATTCTTATGCCTTCCATGTACTCGTGATCTCTTTCTTTTACAGGAGGAGTACTTGAAGTGCGAGAGCAACTTCTGCGGAGTGAAGCGCCCGGACTTCTACGGGCACAAGGCGGCACGGCCCCACGCCCCCTGCTCCGCCAAGAAAGGCGACCTAAAATTTTGGGACCCGCAGAACTGTACAGTCTGCAAGAGTCTTCTCGTTGAGGCGTTCGACGATCTTCCTACTGCGGAGGTAAGGGACATTGCTAGGGAGAAGCTACGCAAATGGGTGCGTGGCTTCCAAAAGAACGCCACTGGACCGTATCTTCCCAATGAAGATTTGAGGGCTTTGCTTTTTCCGAAAGCATCCAAGGACTCGGTGGTCCCTCGTGAACAAATTCCCACCGTCCAGATCATGGTCGAACCCGACGTCGTCATGGCACAGTCCATGCGTGAGTGCCATCTTGATTCCGACAACGTGGAACGTATGTCGGAGGTGTCTGAAGAGACGGAGAAGAACCTCATGGGTGATGAGCTCGACTATGAGGAAGATCAGGTGGAATACCCTGACATGTGGTTTGGCCTAGAAAATAAGCTTGTTGCATATGCAGATGATGCTACAGTACTCTCTTTGCATCAATTCCATCACCTGAATGTAGATCTGGGGTTGGTGAATCCCTTAATAGAGATTTAGCTAAAATTAGTGCATGGTGCAAATTATGGGGTATGAAGTTGAATCCTAACAAAACTCAAAGTATGATTGTAAGTAGGTCAAGGACGGTGGCTCCTCAACATCCGGATCTCAGTATTGATAATGTTTCTTTAAATTTGTATGACTCTTTCAAAATTTTAGGCGTGATTCTTGACAGCAAATTTACTTTTGAGAAACATATAAGGTCTGTGTCTTCTTCAATTGCACAAAAAATTGGCTTATTGAGAAAGTCTTTTAAGATATTCGGTGATCAATCTATTCTAAAGAAGTGTTTTAATTCTTTTATTCTACCTTGTTTTGAGTATTGTTCTCCTGTCTGGTCTTCAGCTGCTGATTCTCATCTTAATTTGTTGGACAGAAACTTACGGTCTATTAAATTTCTTATTCCTGATCTAGATATTAATCTCTGGCACCATCGATCAATTAGTTCATTATGCATGTTGCATAAGATTTTTCATAACTCTGACCATCCTTTACATTCAGATCTCCCTGGACAATTCTATCCTGTTCGTAATACTAGGCAGGCAGTTAATTCTAATAGCCAGGCCTTCTCCATCATAAGACTCAATACTACGCAGTATTCTAGAAGTTTTATTCCAGCTGTTACCAAGTTGTGGAATGATCTTCTTAATCGGGTTGTTGAATCAGTAGAACTTCAAAAGTTCAAAGTTGGAGCAAATGCTTTTTTGTTGACCAGACGG
Organism: Palaemon carinicauda; assembly: GCF_036898095.1. NCBI lineage: Eukaryota > Metazoa > Arthropoda > Malacostraca > Decapoda > Palaemonidae > Palaemon > Palaemon carinicauda. Next base: position 30,156,143 of record NC_090761.1, read on the forward strand.
ACATGAGTCTTTTTATAGTTTATATATGACATTTTTGTTGTTGACGTTGTTAATAGTTTATATATGATATATCTCTTTTGACATTACTTTATTTAGAATGATTTATTGTTAATTTGTTCTCTTCAGTTATTTATTTCCTTATTTCCTTTCCTCACTGGGCTATTTTTCCCTATTGGAGCCCCTGGGCTTATAGCGTCTTGCTTTTCCAATTAGGGTTGTAGCTTGGATAGTAATAATAATAATAATAATAATTCGGAGAACGAGGTCGCTCCTGCTCCCCCAGCAACTCCTGCACCGTCCGAGGAACCTGTTCCTCGACTTCTGCCACCCCGGACCCTCTTCCATCAGCCACTCAAGAGGTCTTCAAAATGCTTGAAGCCCTCATGGACAAGAAGCTGCGCGAGACTCAGGAGCAATTCCGGACGACTCTCGTCGGCTTCAAACAACCGAAGAAGATTTCGGTTAAGGACCTCCCCACCTGCTCGGAAGCTAACCCTTGGAGATACGCCGAGCATATGCCAATTACCACTGGCAAGATCTATATTAGTGAAAGGGTTGGTTCTATTTTGTTGGAAGAAGTGGAGTTCTTCCCGAATTTTGAGGCTTATCCGGACTGTTACGTCCGGCTCAGGTCCGAACCAGCCTCAAAGGAAGTGATTGTGTTCGATCTTGCGAAGGCCCAAGCTATGTTAGCTCAGGCAGTGAAGAGCCGGGGTTTCACAAACTCCAAGATGCCGGCGCTAAGTAAGAAGCATCCAACCTTCGTTGTGCCAGCTACTGCGACCTTCCCCTTCATTGAAAAGGCCTTCACAGTGGTCATGAAGGCTGTGGAGGAAGGGAAGCCTTGCCCTGCACTGAAGGAGTGCAGACCCTTCTCCATTACTCTTCCCCCGATGATAGGCACTGGAAAGACATCCAGTCGACCTTCACGGTAGGAAAACTGGAACCTGATGTGGCCGGTCGTCAATTCAATGAGGACCTCCCACGGCTGAACGATCACCTCCTTCGTAGGGAACAGGATACGAAGGAGAGACTCGCCGCTTCGCTGTCCCATCAGGTACAGCTAGAACTCATGGCCGGGGATACCAGAGTCCCGGACTTTTACATGGTCCTTGCTAAGTCGCACCTGGCGACCATGACCAAGGACCTATATAGTTTCGCTAGGGCTCGTAGAGCCTGTAGAGAATTCGTGTTTGCCAGTGCAACGGTGAAACACGAACCCCGGAGACTGATTTCCTCCAATATCTGAGGCAAACATCTCTTCCCGTCTACCTTGGTGAAAGAGATAGTGGACAAAGCTGCTACGGAGAACAGGAACCTTCTCCATAAGGGGGGCATGTCCCGAAAGAGGAAGTCCTCTCAGGACGATGGCCCTCAGCCTAAGAGGAAATCCTCGAAACCCAGACCCCAGCAACGTCAACCGAGACGACAGTTTCTGGGTCCCGCTACTCCCCAAGTGGCTACGCAGCCACAACAGACCTTTCAACTGGTCCCCAGCCGGTGGTGTCGCAGTCGCCGGTCTTCACCCCTGCCTATGAGCAACACTCGACTACCTTTCGTCCCAGAGGTAGGGGCTCAGGCTGAGGTTCCGGCAGAGATTCTTCTCGCCGTACCTCCAGAGGCAGAGGAGGAAGGGGAGCTAGCGGCCGAGGTGGCAAACCCTCGGGCCACCAGAAGCAATGAAGTGCTTCCGGTGGGAGGAAGACTCCACCAATTCCAGGATCGTTGGACCTTCGATCCCTGGGCACACAGCATCGTCAAGAAGGGACTGGGCTGGAGCTGGATTCAACCACCCCCATCCTTCCAGCAGTTCTTCTAACAGTCAACCCCCCTCCTGGAAGAATATGTCCTGGAACTCTTGAACAAGAAGGTGATCAGGAGGGTAAAGTCAATCAGGTTCCAAGGGAGACTCTTTTGTGTTCCCAAGAAAGATTCAGATAAACTCAGAGTCATTCTAGACTTATCCCCCCTCAACAAGTTCATTGCGAACAACAAATTCAAGATGCTGACTCTGCAACAAATAAGGACCCTTCTGCCTCAAGGGGCCTACACGGTCTCCATAGACCTGGCAGATGCCTACTGGCACATTCCAATGAATCACTACGCTTCCTCCTACCTAGGATTTCGACTCCAAAGGAAAAGTTACGCCTTCAGGGCCATGCCCTTCGGGCTCAACGTGGCTCCACGGATCTTCACCAAGCTGGCAGACGCAATCGTCCAACAACTCCGTCTTCAGGGCGTCCAAGTGATGGCCTACCTAGACGACTGGCTAGTCTAGTCGACATCGCCCGAATATTGTCTGAGAGCCTGCAACAAAGTCACCCAGTTCCTAGAGCATCTGGGCTTCAAGATAAACACTGAGAAATCTCGCCTCTCTCCAGTTCAGAAGTTCCAATGGTTGGGAATCCATTGGGACCTTCAGTCATACCACCATTCCATTCCACAGAAGAAAAGGAAGGAAATAGCAGGGTCTGTCAGAAGGCTTCTAAAATCCAAACGGATCTCAAGACGCCAACAGGAACAAGTTCTCGGCTCTCTACAGTTCGCCTCTGTGACAAACCCAGAGCTTCGCGCACAGCTAAAGGATGCCGCGGGAGTCTGGAGACGTTTCGCATCCATCACTCGAAGAGACCTCAAGAGACGGCTTTCGAACAGACTTCGCTTACTTTTAAAGCCGTGGTCAGAAGCAAAGGCCCTGAAAAGGTCCATCCCTCTTCAACACCCGCCTCCATCGATCAACATCCACACGGACGCTTTACTGGAGGGTTGGGGAGGTCACTCCCACCAACAACAGATTCAAGGAACATGGTCTCCCTTATTCAAGACGTTTCACATCAACATCTTGGAGGCCATGGCGGTTCTTCTCACCATGAAGAAACTCTCCCCGCCTCCCTCGATCCACATTCGTCTGACTCTGGACAACTCGGTGGTAGTCAGATGTCTCAATCGTCAGGGCTCGAGATCGCCCCAGATAAATCAGGTGCTTCTTCTGATCTTTCGTTTGGCAGAAAGGAAGAAATGGCACGTCTGCAGTTCACCTACAAGGATTCCGCAATGTGACGGCCGACGCTCTATCAAGGACAAGCCCAATAGAGTCGGAATGGTCTCTAGACGCAAGATCATTCTCCTTCATCTCTCACCAAGTCCCGGAACTTCAGATCGATCTCTTCGCGACGAGCGACAACAATCAACTTCCTCGATATGTGGCCCCGTACGAGGACCCCAAGGCATAAGCAGTGGATGCCATGTCCCTGGATTGGAACAAATGGTCCAGGATATACCTGTTGCCTCCTCCCAACCTTCTGCTGAAAGTCCTATCCAAACTGAGAACCTTCAAAGGGACAGCGGCCCTAGTGGCTCCCAAGTTGCCCCGGAGCAATTGGTATCCCCTGGTCCTGGAGCTGCAGCCCACGCTGATCCCCCTACCGGGCCCAGTTCTCTCTCAACAAGTACAGAAGTTGACTGTCTTCGCTTCATCACTGAAAGTCAGGGACCTTCATCTCATGATTTTCTCTCCTTAGCCGCAAGGAAAAGGTTTGGGATCTCGAAGAAAAGCTTAGACTTCCACGAGGAGTACAAGCCTGAGTCTACACGACGGCAGTACAAATCTTCCTGGAAAAAGTGGGTCTCCTTCGTCAAGGCAAAAAATCCTAAGGAAATTACCATTGATTTTTGCATGTCCTTCTTCATTCACCTTCATGGACAAGCCTTAGCGGCCAACACGATTTCCACTTGTAAATCGGCTTTGACTAGACCACTCCTATACACCTTCCAGATTGATCTGTCCAGCGATATCTTCAATAAACTGCCAAAGGCATGCGCTAGACTACGCCCAGCACCTCCACCAAAACCTATCTCCTGGTCCCTGGACAAGGTGCTCCATTTTACTTCTAGCCTGGACAACGATTCGTGCCCTCTGAAAGACCTGACTCAAAATGTTATTTTCCTTTTTGCTCTCGCCTCGGGAGCCCGAGTCAGTGAAATAGTGGCATTATCAAGAGAAGAGGGTCATAT
>NC_090761.1:30165156-30195156 GCF_036898095.1 Palaemon carinicauda
ATGTTAATTAAGAATAGTTCTGGAAATGATAATAATGTAATATATAGCATTCCTTGTTCAGAGTGTAACCTATTTTATGTTGGCCAAACATCAAAAAGTATACCAGTTAGATTAAAAGAGCATCAGGTGGCCGTCTCCAGGGGTTCTCTTAATAATGCCTTGGCCTCCCACTGGTTAGGGTCAAGTCACAGAATTGGTTGGTCAAAGACGGAAAAAGTAATCCATGTAAATGACTATTTCCAAAGGAATATTGTTGAATAATTTTTTAATCTCCTGTACTCAAGGTAGAAATTTGAATCTAAGCCCAGGTCTGTTTTCCGTTAATCAAGTATTATCCTTTTATCTAAAATCTGACTTCTCCGGAATTATTAAGAAACTGACAGCTGTTGGATCCCCTTCTCCAGTATAAATACGATTTCTTTGTATATGTATTCTCATTGCTGAGTTTGATAATGTCCTGAGTGGATGAAAGTACTAACTCCAATCAAGTCTTTTTCATTTTTCCTTTCGTGGCTATAATACATTTTATATTCATCACGTGTCAGCTTTCGTGATTTCTACACACACACACACACACACACACACACACACACACACACACACATATATATATATATATATATATATATATATATATATATATATATATATATATATATATATATATATATATATTATATATATATATATATATATATATATATATATATATATATATATATATATATTATAAATATATTATATATATATATATATATATATATATATATATATATTATAAATACATATATATATACAGTAGGGTCCCGAATTATGCGAGAATTTGGTCGATTAATGACCTCGTGTAAATGAAAAATCGCGAATTTCGAAACACAACTAACAGAAATAATTCCATTGTGGCCATGGCAACCAGCAATTTGCCTATTCAAATGTGTTTACTACCCATTTCCAATACTTTCTTTGTACTATACTGTATTTCTTTATAATATCAAATTGTTTTTGTAAATAAATAAAACATTTAATATACTTTAAAGTTCTAATAACTTGAAAAATGGTTAAAATTATAACCAGGATAGGTGTAAACACCATATATTTCCCGTTACAACACAACCCAAAATACAGACAAATTTTAATGTTTGTCATATCTATTGTATAATACAACTGGTGAATAGCAAAACCATCACTCTATAGACTAGCTTGTTGTATGATTGAAAATCCAGAATTATCAAAATAAAGGCGATTTTATATCATGCGTTTCCTAAACACGCTAAAAAGCAGAATAGAAAACGACAACCAATGTTTTGTTTACGTTTAACTCTGATCACAACGAAGAAACAGACGCATTTATACATCTGTGTTTTTGAATTGACAGCAATTTTACCAAGTATAGATTATATGTTGAATTTGTTATTACCAATGTTCTAATTATTTTTTATTAGAACTTTCAAATAAATGAAATGAATGCCATTTATGAAATGTTTTTCTTTATGATGCCGCCTGAAATGGAAACCTTCCATTTGTTTACGCTCCATCTTCGATCATAATAAACAAACGAATGCATTAAACACACATGATCTAAGTCATAACTAATGATATTACAAACATTTAGTAAACATTATGTTATTACAAATATTTTACTTACCGTATCCATATAAATTCCTAAATTCGTAGCAAAGCTGGAAATTTTTTTTTTCCTTATGCGTTTAATCCAAAATAGCAAACTGCCGCTAATGACAGAATGATAATTTACGATAATTCTAAACTGTTACGAAAGATAATTGTCCTTTCCATATCCAAAATACTTTTCCTAACTTCAGTTATAAGTCAACTTGTACCCACCTCAATTATGGATCCATATGCAAAAAAGGTAAAAGAAGAAAGTACTAGGCTTATTTTTAAAGTCACCGAACAATTAGGTTACCGCTATAACGTTCGATGAGAGAGAGAGAGAGAGAGAGAGAGAGAGAGAGAGAGAGAGAGAGAGAGAGAGAGAGAGAGAGAGAGAGAGAGAGGGATGGTTTTAAAGTACTAAACAATAAATATGATAGGTTATAACACATTGGTGTTTATGTAATATTAACTGTATAGATGGTTTGAATAAGTTAAGAAATGGTGTAAACAATTCTTTGTTATTGTATTCGCGCGGAAGCTAGACATCAGCTGATGTGATCACAGCCAAAAGTAAAACAAAAATAAGTTAGCAATACTCGATTTTTAAAACACACCCGAAATTTAACAACATAAGTACATGTTTTATTATAGCGCAATTGACATTTAAAGAGTAAAATTCATTAACACTACCATTACAATTATCGTAAGGTTGGAGAAAGATAAAGATTGCCGAGAACGTAACCACATTTCTGTTTACATTTTGTCAGCTGGACTCGCACAGTTAACAGTTGATTTCATTGTTGATGTGGAATTTTATCCTTAAATAGGCTATTCATTATGAAATTATGTTAATGAAATGTAATGTTAATATTGTTTTGTAACATTTATTATAAATCACCGTATTTAGGGCTACCAATATACTTAAAAAGACTATAGATTTGATACATTTTGTAGTGCTTGACTCGCGAACTTTGAACAGCCTCGTGGATACAGAAAATTTATTTTTGAAAAATAGCGATCGTGGAAAAGGGGAATCGTGTAATTCGAACACGCTTAATTCGGGACCCTACTGTATATATATATATATATATATATATATATATATATATATATATATATATATTATAAATACACATATATATATATATATATATATATATATATATATATATATATATATATATATATATATATATATATATATATATATATATATATATATATATATATAATATATATATATATATATATATATATATTATATATATATATATATTATAAATATATTATATATATATATATATATATATATATATATATATATATATATATATATATATATATATATATATATATTATAAATATATATATTATATATATATATATAATATATATATATATATATATATATATATATAATACATATATATATATATATATATATATATATATATATATATATATATATATATATATATATATATATATATATATATATATATATAAATATATATATATATATATATATATATATATATATATGTATATATGTATATATATATATATATATATATATATATATATATATATATATATATATATATATATATATATATATATATATATAAGGCCTAGCCATGCTTAGGAACTAGATATCCAGCCTGACTTTCAGAAAGAGCCCACGTCCGACAGTCCTCTCACAAGCATCTATGTAATTCCACTCAAACTTGAATATTGATTTCTCTCCAACGTATATCGTGTATAGTGTTGTTCAATCGTTGGTGATATCATTGTGTGTTAATCTAAAAGCGAAGTGTGTTAATATACGTACATTTTAAATGATTCGGTAACCTTGTGTGCGCCCAAAAGGACAGACTAACAGTTACTTATTTGTAAGTGTAAATTTGATTTATTTTCTAGTGTTAAAGTCTCAACTTTTTTCATCAATAGTCAAAATTAAATATTTTCCTAAATTAATTTCTAGTGAAATAAGTGATTGTAGTCTTTTTTAAAGTATCATTTTGTCTTAGTCTACGGTCTAGTTCATATTTAATATTTCGAGTGATTTATTTTATATGTTAATTTTTTAATTATTTTTTTTTCCAAGATTATATTCATTTTTGTACAGTGTGTATTATTTCGATCACTAATACTTATTTCAGTGCTTTGCTTGTATTCCCTAACTAAGAACCGAAGTAAGAGGCTGGTTTTAGAATAGTTCCTGTTAAAAGTAAAGTCATCATCATCTCCTCCTCCTCCTTAGCCTATAGATGGAAAGGAATTATGTTAGATTTTGCCAGTCGTCTCTCTTGAGCTTTTAGTTCAGCACTTCCCCATTCATCATCTCCTACTTCATGCCATGTAGGCCTAGGTCTTCCAAATCTTCTAGTGCCTTGTGGAGACCAGCTGAACGTTTGGTGAACTAATTTCTCTTGGGGAGTGCAAAGAGCATGCCCAAAACATCTCCATGTACCCCTCATCATGATCTCATCTACATATGGTACTTTAATAATCTCTCTTATAGTTTCATTTCAAATCCTATCCTGCCATTCAACTACCAATATCCTTCTGAGGGCTTTGTTCTCAAGTTTACTAAATCTATTGGAGATTGTTTCATTGTCATACAATGACTAATGTCCATAGAGTAACACTGATTGCACTAAACTGATATATAGTCTGATTTCTATTTGTAATTTCAGGCGATTTCATTTCCAAATTTTACTTAACCTAGCCATTGTTTGATTTGCTTCTTTTAATCTTTCACTAAACTCTAATTCTAAAGACCCTGTATTGGAGATCATAGTTCCTAGATACTTAAATGATTCTACCTCATTAATCGTTTCTCCTTCCAATGATATTTCATCTTCCATTGCATACTCCATTCTTATCATCTGTCTTTCTTCTATTAATCTCCAGCCTATCCTCCTGTGATATTTCATGCATTCTAGTAAGCAAGCATTGCAAATCCTGTGGTGTTCTGCTAACAAGGACAGCTTCATAAACATACTTCAAGTCAGCTAAATTCCTATCAACAATCCAGTACAATCCTTCTCCACCATCTCTGACTGTTCTACGCATTACAAAATCCACGAGGAGGATAAACAACATAGGTGACAACACATTCCCTTGGAGTACTCCGCTGTTCACTGGAAATTCCTTTGATATTTAAGAGGAATTCCATAATAATGCAGGACTCCAAAAATTAGGCCGGTGCACACTATTAAAGGCTTTTTCATAGTCCATAAATTCCATCAAAGGCGGATTTCTATATTCTACGCATTGCTGTATGTGATGTCTCAAAATGAAAATTTGGTCATTGTCACTTGTTCATCTCTCAGCTTTTCATCAATCTCTCTCTCCAGTCTCTTTAGAATAAACATAGTATATATTTTCATAACAACTGACCTAAGTGTTATGCCTCTGTAATTATTGCAATCAGTAAGGTCTACTTTTTTGCTATTTTCACAAACTCTCCTGACTCCCATTCATCAGGTTTTGCCTCTGCATGACACATTCTACAAAATAATCTTTTAAGTAGTTTAGGAGTCACTTCATTTTCGACCAGAATAATCTTGGTAGTTATTCCATCGTATCCCGGGGCTTTCCATCCCTCTAGTTTTTTTAGGATAGCTTCGACTTCAGACACAGTGAATTCATTCATGGACGCATCAAGGTTTTCATCAGCTTTAGGTATATCAGTAAAATTATTCCTTTCATATCTCCTATTCATAACCTCACTAAAGTGTTCCGTCCAACATTGTCTTTCTTCATCTTCTGTTGCTATAACAGAACCATCTCTCTTTTTGATGGGTATATGCTTCTTCTTTGCTCCAGTCAAGATTTCATTAATAATTCTATGAGCTATTCTACACCATAGCCACTTCCTGAATTCATAGCTTTGTCAACCTCATCTGCTTTACTGTCTAAATATTCTCTCCAGTCATTCCAGGCTTTTCTTTTGACCTCACTGTCAATATCATAATACCTAGCATGCTCTACCTCATAATTTTCATTACTTCCTCGAAAATTTTCAACAATCAATTTTTGTCTTTGTCTCCTTTTTATAGTATCCCAAGTATCATCCAGTTTTGCTTTGAGTGTAAAGTAATGAGACCTTTAGATATTAATTGTTCATATATACTATTGTCTGGGAGTTGTGTATTTTTCTCAGAGCTTAGAGGTTTTCTCTTGTGTATCAGATTATGTTATATAATGCAGGTAGGTTTTAGAGCTTGGGAATATACGTAATTCGCTAATCGTAATATAAATTTTTTTGGTTCCCAAAACATTGGTGATAATAGGGGTGTGTTTTGATTAAAGGATTGATCAGTTTAGTGTTGACAGGAATCTGTGTATTGATAAGATATATATATTTCTTTAGAGGTATAATTTTTGTCAAGTACAAAATGGCGCAGTTGAATGAACAGGAGTTTTAGGAAAACCCAATTGTTCCGGTATTATCAGAAGGTAATGTAACTAAAGTTCAGTGGCTCGCTATTTCAATGGCATGTGGTGGCCAAGCAACTGGTGGGATCATTAAAGCCCAAATCAAGTGTCTAGCCTTAGAAGCATTGATAAACTCGAGAAAATTGCCAGAAGATATTTCAGCAACTCACGATCTTTTGGAGAAGGCTGAAAAGCAGAATTTGTAGAGAAGCAAGTATCAGATGACCCACAATCTGAAGGAATGAAAGCAGAAACGAATGTAGAGGCTGAGATTAGACGAATTAGAGCAGAAGAGAATTTGATTAAGTTGAAGATGAGGGCAGAACGGGAAGAAAGAGAGAGAGAGGAGGCAAGAAAAATTGCGAGATGAAAAGAAAGAGAGAGAGAAGAGGCAAGAGACTGCAAGACAAGAGAGGGAAATAGAAGAAAGAGAGAGAAGAGGTAAGAGAAATTCCAAGACCTGCAAGGGCAATGGAAGAGAGAGAGAGAGAAGAGGCAAGAGAAATTGCAAGACGAGAAGAGAGAGAGAGAAGAGGCAAGAGAAATTGCAAGACGGGAAGAGAGAGAGAGAGAGAAGCAAGAGAAATTGCAAGCCATGCAAGGGAATTAGAACTGTTGAATGTTTGAGCAAAGCTGTCGCCAACTCAGACAGGTGTGACCCCTCCTATGTATAATCCCGTGTTTGATGTGACGAAAGCACAGCAGTTAATCTCGAGATTCACGGAAAAAGCTCCGATGAGTTCTTCGATCATTTTGAAACGATCGTGTCAACAATGGAATGACTTCTGTTATTGCAGTGTCTCCTTCTTGGGAAAGGACGCAGTGCGTATCTTGCCTTGTCTCAGGACCAGAGAAAGGAGTATCAAGAAGTTAAGAGGAGTGTGATGCAAGTGTATCAGATGACCCCTGAATACTATAATGAAAGTTTTCAAAGTTTGCAGAAGGACGAGAAAATTACTTTACTGGATTACACTTATAAGGTACAATGATATCTTAATTTGTTCCGGGACCTGGTTCGTGTGTTAAAACGATCATATGTTGGAGCAAATATTCCTATAAGAATACACTGTAATTTGTATAATTCGTTCTACAGCCCAAAAACCTATGATAACGCCTTAATAAATTACTACACATAATTACACATAATAACAAAATTGCATTATATGAGATTTAAAAATGAATAATTATAAAGAAATACATACATACATATATCAAGGCACTTCCCCCAAATTTTGAGGGGTAGCCGACATCAAACAAATGAAACAAAAAAGGGGACCTCTCCTCTCTACGTTCCTCCCAGCCTGACAAGGGACTCAACCGAGTTCGGCTGGTACTGCTAGGGTGCCACAGCCCACCCTCCCCCGTTATCCACCACAGATGAAGCTTCATAACGCTGAATCCCCTACTGCTGTTACCTCCGCGGTCATCTAAGGCACCGGAGAAAGCAGCAGGGCCTACCGGAACTGCGTCACAATCGCTCGCCATTCATTCCTATTTCTAGCACGCTCTCTTGCCTCTCTCACATCTATCCTCCTATCACCCAGAGCTTTCTTCGCTCCATCCATCCACACAAACCTTGGCCTTCCTCTTGTACTTCTCTCACCAACTCTTGCATTCATCACCTTCTTTAGAAGACAGCCATTTTCCATTCTCTCAACATGGCCAAAAAATAAATAAAAAGGGGTTTTTATCGTCCCATGACCTTAGAGAAAGGCCAACGCAGGTGTAGGCTTTGCTACGCAGGAGGAGACGGACGGTCGGCAAAGAGGTAGAGATGGTGACTGTGATAAAGTACCGTAACTTACTCTAACTTACACTACGTGAACTTTAACCTAACTTAGCTTATCTATTTTTTTTTTATTTCTATATTTTATATTTTTTTACATTTTTTTTAAATTTTTGATCTCTGATTTTCATCACTTTCACTCAATTCAATCTTAGTTTTCTTTGCTTCACTTTCTTTCTCTTCATCATGATCACTAGACTGCTTTAATGGCTGCCTTTTGCTTGATGATCGTCGAGAACGTAGACATATTCCGGCCATATAGTTTAGCCAGATCACTCACACACACCGCGCTCATGTTTTGTTATAATTTCTTGCTTAAATTCTAAAGAAAGTATTGCCTTCTTCCTTTTCTCACCACTACTATTACCTGTACCGAAACTAAGCTTCTTAGGACCCATGATTATACGGAAAATCAAAAATGAAACGTGAGAACAGGAAGATAATAAGCAATGTTAATAACGGATCGTGCAGAAAACAACCACACGATGCGCACGAGAACAGAGAACTGACTGGCGTAAACAAGAAACTGCGACCGACGCTTCGAGAAAATTCTGCGTGTATGGTCTACGTCGGATGTTGGAGCATGACTTCAGGTGACGAGATGAAAATTTGATTGAATTTTACTTAGGATACTGGAACAATCGTATGCAAAGGCAATCGTATGTCGAGGTTCCACTGTAACTTCTAAATAACTGCTCATTCAATTTTGCATCTTTGGAAGTTTGCAAGGTGGAGGTTTACATGTAAAGGACTGGATGAATTTGCCTTGTACCTGATACAATAACATGCTTTAGCAACATTTGGGGGCATATTTGATAGTTCCTGAACTAAATTATTATTAAATGGAGAAGATTTACAAATCCAATAAGTCAAGCTTAATGCTTACAGAGCAGGCCCAAACAACCAGATCAAACAAAGATCTAATATTGAGACTATCATGTTAGAGTGGTTGTGGTTGCTTAATATTTTCCATTTTAAGGCTGAGAAGGGTTCGTTTCCCGATGTATGCAATTAGATTATCTGGTAAGGTGCATTGAAATAAAGTTTTTGGCATATGTATATTTCTAGTAACCTACACACAATAGCACTGAGTAAAAATAAGGCAAAAATGTAAAAAAAAATTATACTAACTTGCTTAAAACCCATTCGTAGTGTTTCGATTTCTTTCTCCAATTTATGACGAAGATTTTTCTCTGACTGCTCTCTTCTGTCTGCTGCAAGTTGCAAAGAAACAAGTAATCTTTTTAACTGACCTGCTTGCTCTACAAGGTTCTGCTTTTTACGCAACTGGAAAGAAATGAAAGTGTGGTATAGGATTTGGCTAATAATAAAAATTCATATATCCTTATATGAAATGTTGTATACTGTAATGAAATATATCTCCTATTCACACAGAATGAAGAACATTACATGGTTACAGAATATACATGCCTATCATAATTCAAAGTACATACTGTAAAATAATTATTGAGTTATCAAAAGAAATCTTTCATTTTAAAATCATTATTTCAATACTTATCCAATACTGAACTCATTTGCTTTATAGTTCTGAGTGGTATGTCGGCATTAAATTTAAAAATAGAAAGTTTATTTTGTTTCATATTAGTGTGTACTGAGTGATTACACTCAATCACTACATCAGTTGAATTTTGAGCCCAATAAATAGTGAGGAGGAAATTAGTATATACAGCATATTGAGTAAATATTGAAAAATGACAAATTTGTAAAGAATTTGTATTTTTCCTATCTAATACAAACCTGTAGTTATTTTTATAGGGATTATCTTTCAGCGAAGCTAGAAAGTTAGCCATTAGACTTTTAATGCAGCCACCTATATCTACTCACTCATCTGTAAACGACGTCACTTTTTTACTGCAGGTAGGACTTATCAAGGGATAGGTGTTGGCAGGACAAATTGTATATGTAACAACAGGTTTGTATTAGGAAAAATACAAATTATCTCCAAATGTCATTTGTTCCTTCACTAATAAAGCTTACGTTATTCATTGTGATGATTCACCCTTAGGAGGGTGTTAAGTCCAACGACTGGCTTGGTCATTGAGCCGGATGCTCCCTGTACAGTATTAGACTGTCCCTAGAGGAGAACCTTGACACCTCTCTAAATAATCCTGTGCAACCTGTTTGGTAGCGAGAGATAGCAAATGAATGTCTAGGTAAGCATATTCCAAGTTAAAAATAGGAATCTTCATTACATATATAGACGTATCTCAATGCTTACCTCACGGTAAGCATTGGGGACGTGTACTGGTATAAAATAATAACTATACTAGGTTACACAAGGGAAATAGGTATTACATGCAGTGGAGGAGGCCACCTTGCTGAAGGAGCCCTGGTGCTATTTCCTGAGAGAGGGGAAGATGAAGAAAAGAAAAGGGCCATTCTTATTCATTCATCCCAGACTTGATCCAGTTAATCACTGCCCTCAACCCTCTGCTACTTGTCCAACAAGGAGCCCGAGGTGTTCTTAAACCACTCGTTGTGCAGCCACCACAGGACCGATTAAAAATGTATCAAGTCTTCTGTGGGTCACATCTTGCAAATGGTGGGTGGTGAAGATCGTCTGACGCTTCCACATGCCCACTTGCAACACTCCCAATACTAAAACGTTGCGTTTAAATGCCTGGGACATAATGATGCCCCTGACATCATGAGCTCTAGGTTGTTAGAGCAGTCTATGGCCTTGCAAATCCATGATGAAATGATATTCTTGGTGACCCTCCTTTTAATTCTACACGTACTGACAAACAGGGCTGACATCTAGGGCCAAGTTGCTGCCATGCATTTAAGATAGCTCAAACTCCTCACTGGGTGGGCATAGTAACAACTAATCTGGGTAATTGGTTACAGAACGTAGACTCTTAACCTAAAATGGCCTGAATCTAGGATACAGTATCCCCGGATTTTGAGTCTTTGCAATAAACTGAGTGACGAAGCAGAGTGTCACCTCCTCCCCATCCTCTTGAATGGGTAATGTCATATGAGAGACCATGAAGTTCACTGACTGCAGAAGCTAAAGTGAGCAGAACGCCGTCTTCAAAGTCAGATTACGATTTGTTGCATGGTGTGATGGTTCGCAGGGAGGACCTCATACTTCTATATACTGTATTTGTCATATATCAAATTCTAACATCCTAAAGCCTGCCACTCTTTGCCCTTGTAAACAACAACTTTTAATCTTTCCCTCCCTGTCCAGGTCATAATATCATTTCAGAGCCTACGTTGTTGATTGTCAGATTAATCTAGCCTCCCTTTGTTATTTAAATTGAATTTCTGCTTATCCCAACCTGAACATATTTCTCCTTAACCGTGTTGGAACAATTGTATTTTTCCTAACTAATACAAACCTGTAGTTATTTATAGGGATTATCTTTCAGTGAAGATAGAAGATTAGCCATTAGACTTTTAACCCCTTGAAATTTCCGCTTGATTATTCACTTATAGTCATCTAAATAATCGACACATGTCCCTTAGGATAAATCAGCTTCCCTCTAAAACCTGATTTTCATAAAGCCACCGTATAACCATATCCCACGATGGGTGTAAATTAAACATGTACGCATTTCAAGATTCAAATTCCATCCGACAAGTCCAAATTCAATGACCAACATTATCCTCTGCATTCTTATTACCCTGAACTCTGCTCCTTCAATATTAATAACTCTGCTCCTTCAATATTAATCTCTCAATGCATTTATGCATGGCAGATTAGTAAAGTACCAAAACAGATTAATGTTATATATAACAAACAAACAAACACACTCACTCACTCACTCACTCACTCACTCACTCACTCACTCACTCACTCACTCACTCACTCACTCACTCACTCACTCACTCACTCACACTCACTCACTCACTCACTCACTCACTCACTCTCTCTCTCTCACTCTCTCTCTCCTCTCTCTCTCTCTCTCTCTCTCTCTCTCTCTCTCTCTCTCTCCTCTCTCTCTCTCTCTCTCTCTCTCTCTCTCTCTCTCTCTCTCTCTCCAGAATCTACACAGTCTATTTTCCAGGACTCACCGTCCCTTGAACTCTCCTGGCCCAATGACAAACCTTCAAGGTAGGACTCGCAGCCTCACTTCGCCAATCTCCTGATGGATGAACTTCAGCCCACTCTCAATGCTACTCCTATGTGACCAAAAAAGGGAGATGACCTGCCTTAATGCCACTAGAACTCTGCTTGCACTTCCTTTCATAATATGAAAGGAAGTCTTACACAGGGTCCAGAAGTGGATTTACAAGCCAAACTCAATCTGATCAACTCCGTTGGGTGTTAATTCTAAATTCAACCTGACAGTTCCCCTGTGCTTTTGCCCAACTAAAATTAACTGCTCACTCCTGACACTAATTGTGATTTCTATGCAGTGCTCTCCGTATGTTGAATGTTCCCTACCTGATCTTGAAACTAATTCTAATTTTACTGTGGCACTGTTCCTGTTAAGTGTGAAGTTGAATATTGTGAGTAAAAGGACAAATTAGAACGAAGGAAATGTGTTGTTGTTACCCCCCATAAACAGAAGAAATGAACAAAGGTAAATTTAAAGAAAGGATTCTTTAACATGAAATATGAGTGAAAGAATTGTCAAGTATAATGGTCCTTTGAACAAAGTTGTTAATTCACAATCCTGCCTCAGTTATTGATATCCCACAGACTAAGGGTTAATAGGGGAACTACACAAGTTGTATGTGGACCTGTGTGCAGTCCAGGACCCTTAATCAGAAAAAGATTGGATTCTCTCGATCTACAGTGAGCCCTCCATATTCATGGGGGTTAGGTAACAGAGAAAGGCTCAAAGATTGAGAATCCAATAATACCTGTTGCCCTAGGGTTGGATAACTTCTAACCTAACAACTCACTGTACATTGCCTACGTACGGTCGACTAGCACACCAATTACAGATAGTCCTTAAGGTACGAACATCAGATTTACAAACGCAATCTACCGCAAGTAAAAAAATATGTTTGTATACTATGTGGAGTTATAATTTTGAAATTAGCACCACTTCTGACTGGGTCATGATGCCACTGCTGCCACCCTGGATGGACAGCACTGACAAGCTTTATTCAAAATCAATTGTGTTTGCTACTGTGATCAGTGAAGATATTTGTGTATTACATGCGCCATATTTTTGTCTAATTTCCGTAAATCACAACATTAACTATGGCTGATAAGTAGACTGCTATTGATAGTGCAAGGAAGCACAAGAAGAGTGGTGATAGTGGTAGTAGTGTAAAGAAATGGCAAGCCATTTCAATGAAAATGAAAGTAGCCATTATCGAAACTAGATAGCAGTAAAAGATGGCAAATCTTCCGCATGCATATCAAGTTAATCGTTCAACAATTGGCAGGATT
Source organism: Palaemon carinicauda (assembly GCF_036898095.1). Taxonomy (NCBI): domain Eukaryota; kingdom Metazoa; phylum Arthropoda; class Malacostraca; order Decapoda; family Palaemonidae; genus Palaemon; species Palaemon carinicauda. The sequence goes on from NC_090761.1 coordinate 30,178,374, forward strand.
TATAAGACGACACCGAGTTATCCGATGGCGGCAAGTTATCCCGAAGTGTTGCCTGTCTCCCTTCATCATATCTGCGTGCCCGAAAGAAAATGATTTGAAAACATAAGTTACACTATTTAATTGTATTCTCTATCTACTATTTACAGTAAAATGAACTTTAGTATATATTTGACTGTATTGTATAATATAGATGAGAGAGAGAGAGAGAGAGAGAGAGAGAGAGAGAGAGAGAGAGAGAGAGAGAGAGAGAGAGAGAGAGAGAGAGAGAGAGAGAGAGAGAGAGAGAGAGAGAGAGAGAATCGTACACTATGACATAAGAAATGGATCTCATCAATCTTAGATGTCATAGTGTGTACGTAACTTATAGTAGGGCATTCTATTGTTTATTTTACCTAATACAGTATATAGAGTAAATTTACTGTACTATATTTGAGAGAGAGAGAGAGAGAGAGAGAGAGAGAGAGAGAGAGAGAGAGAGAGAGAGAGAGAGAGAGAGAGAGAGAGAGAATTTGTGTGTGTGTCGTGCCTCAGCTGATCAACGATTGCGTTGGTCATAACATACCGATATCCTCAATTTCTTTTTTTTCCAAAAAGTGCTTTGCTAATTTAAGGGTGTGTCTTAACACTTGTAGCGTCTTATGACACGGGAAATATGGTATGCAAAATCTCAAGCAGACTGGAATAGCATTTTTAGTTATCTTTTTTATTTGAAATGTTCACTATTGTGAAAAAGTGTTAAGCCTGTTATTCTCTAGAATGAGAATCTGGTCAAGATAGTAGATATGTGTGCCCCTTCTTGAGTGCTAAAACACAAGAGTGAAAGACAAACCCTGGTTCAATGATGATTGTATTATTATTATCATTATTGTAAGCTAAACTACAACCCTAGTTGGAAAAGCAAGATGCTATAAACCCAAGGGCTCCAACAAGGAAAAATAGCCCAGTGAGGAAATGAAACAAGGAAATAAAAAGCTTCAAGACACAATCAAATTAAATATATTGATAAGAGTAACATTAAATTAATCTTTCATATATAAATTAAAAAAGATTAAAAAAAACAGAAAAAAGAAAAAGAGAAATAAGATGGAACAGCATCCCTGAGAGTACCCTCAAGCAAGAGAACTCTAATCCAAGACAGTGGAAGCCCATCATACAGAAGCTATGGTACTACCCATGACTAGAGAACAGTGGTGTAATTTTGGAGTGACCTTCTAAAAGAGCTGATTACCATGGCTAATGAGCCTTTTCTACCCTTACCAAAAGGAAAGTAGCCACTGAACAATTACAGTGTAGTAGTTAACCCTTGAAAGAAGAAGAATTGTTTGGTAATTTCAGTGATTGTCAGGTGTATGAGGAAAGAGGAGATGTGGAGAGAATAGGACAAACTATTCGGTGTATGTGTAGAGCAAAGACAAAATGAGCTGTAACTAAAGAGAGGGATCCAATGTAGTACGTCTGGCCCAAAAAAAGGAACCAACAACTTACTACCAATACAAGTATGTGTTTAGTTGGAGAAGCAGGAGGCCTATCATCTTTGGAATGGTAACAGATCAGATTTGACTTGGAATAACTATACTAAGCCAAGAGCTATTGTTCAAAGAGTTTATGCTTCATCGGAAAAGGAATAAAGCTTAACAATAAAAGTAACCCTTTCTGGCAACCTTACATCTGCACTCTTTGGTGTGGACTTAACAGCTCCTCCTATACTTACACCAGATAGCTCCCCCACTCACTGTCCAAAGGAAACGGAAACCCCTTCTGGCTAATGTATTTGACAGTAAGCAAGAGTACTGTAATGAGAAATTATCTTCTTCATTTTTGTTTCCGAGGCTAAACTAACTGGTTTAGCTTTTTGGCCCCATGAAATTAAAACTCTCTTGATGGACCTTGATGCTTAGGTATGCTCTAATGGCATTTTTCCTTATGCATTTTATAAAGACCACTGATTTCTTAGTTCCCAAGTTGTCAGTTATTTTCTGAAAGTTAGAAAGGAAAGATTCTTTGTGCACTTGGAGTTAAATTGTAATATTACTCCATTAGATCAATGAGTTTGTTGTAGCTCTATCCATGCTGATTACCACCCAATTTCCATTACTCCAATATTATAAGATTTTTAACATATTTTGGCAAAACGTCTAAATAGGTATGCTGAAGGTAATATTCTGTTGCCTCGTTTTGCAATTTGGCTTTCGCGACTGACTTGGAGTATATAATGCTCTTCTTACAATCTCTAATGCTGCTGTACAGAAATTCCCTGATTGTGGTCAGGATGTTGATATGATTGGCAGTGAAATTAGTGCTGCCACTGACCGTGTTAATCATGAGTCCCTTGTCTTCAAACTCAAACAGTTGGAAGAAAGTTGGCTTTTCTTATCATCATTATTATATATTTTTAAGTAATAAAAATGCAAAGAATAGTTGTTGATGGGCACCATAGTAAGTATAGGAATGTGATATTTGGTGTTCCTCAGGGTAGTAAACTTCGACCCATTACTTTTCATATTATATACACATATATGGTTTGGTCTAGAAAACAAGCTCATTGCATATGCAGATGACACTACTCTCTTTGCCTTAATTCATCTCCTCTGAATGTAATCTGGGGGTTGCTGAATCCATTAATAGAGATCAAGCTAAAATTAGTGCATAGTGCTAATTATGGGGAATGAAGTTGAACCCTAACAAAACTCAAAGTATGATTGTATGTAGGTCAAGGGAGAGTAGGTCCTCAACATTCAGACTAATATTAATATTTAACTGAATAAGACTCCTTTAAGATTTTAGGTGTGATTCTTGAATGTAAATTTACTTTCAAGATTACACATTCGGTCTGTTTCTTCAATTGCCAAAAATAGCTTATTGAGCAATTCTTTCAAGATTTTTGGAGTTCAATCAATTTCAATAAATTTCTTAATTCTTTCATTGAACCTTGTTTTGAATATTATTCTCCTGTCTAGTCTCCAGCAGCTGAATCTCATCCTAATTTGTTTAGACAAAAACTTGCTGTTTATTCATAATCTAGATATCAACCTCCAGTACCATCGTTCACTTAATTTTTTCTGTATGTTGCATAAAATTTTTCACAATTCCGACTATCCTTTGTAATCAGATCTTCCCATCCTGTACCATCCTACATGTAATACTAGGTATCTAGTTAATTCCAACAGTCATGCCTTCTCCAACATAAAGCGCAATCCTACATGGCTAATACAGTGGTAACGTGTTTGCTCAGCATTCACATGGCAGCAAATGATCCCAGCCCCGGACAATAAGTTTAAGCTGTTTACTGAGGAGGACATTGCTATCGTTGGGCACCACAGTGAAGAGTTGGGCTTGGCCGGCTGACATTCTGGTGAGCATCTATTCTGATGGAACTGGAACTGAAACTAGACATCTTTACCTTTACCTTTACACAGTATTCTACAAGTTTTATTCAAGCTGTGACCAGAATGGGGAATAATCTTCCCAATTAGGTACCTGTAGTTGAAATTGTGGAACTTCAGAAGTTCACTTTTGCAGAAATTTTTATGTTGAACATGCTGACATAAGTTTCTCTTCATAGTTTATACATGGAAGATCTATTTTAACTTTGTTACTGACCGTAATATATTTTATATTCATTATTCGTTACTCCTCATATAGTGCATTTCCTTATTTCCTTTCCTCACTGAGGTATTTTTCCATGTTAAAACCCTTGGGCTTATAGCATCCTGCCTTTCCAACAAGGGTTGTAGATTAGGTAGTAATAATAATAATAATTCCTCACTTTTAAGGTCTGCCTCTGCATTTTCCTCCTCTGCATATTCCTGTACTGAAGGTGCCCAAATGAAAAATCAGCCAATTTCCTGGTTTGTTTACAACTGGATATGGAGGCTGCTGTGCGTGCATGCAGAGGATTCATTTTGCCAATATATGTACTAGTGCATACATACGAGTCTTTCAGTCGAGAATCATGCCAAGCGCCATTTTGGGAAAAATGGTTTTATTTCATTTTTCACGGGTTTTATCCTTGTACATCACATTCCCGTCGAGAAAAATGCCAATAGCACCCTCCAATATGGTCTATTTACTGTTCAAACCCACCCTATTATCACCTCTCGAAGCACCAAAAACGAGACGTAGTTCTGTGAAGTAACATGACACCTCCAGACTCACGGTAACTTATGGCACTTGGCTGGTAGCTTTTCTTCAGTCGAGAAAGATATGTGTGACGTCACAGCGCCCTCGACCAATCATTTTCGCTGTACAGCGTCAGCTGAGTAAAACGCAAACAACACGTTGTGATTGCGAGATCGTCTGATTATTTCCCTGATTTCGTTATTAATAATAAGTGTTGTGCTTTAATAAGATTATCAATATGACGGGAAAGCGTCGTGGTCTGTTTGAGAGCAAAAAAGAGAAGGGTAAACAGTTATTAACAAAGAAAAAGCTAGTGAGAGAGAGTGATGGAAATTTTTCTGTTAACAGTTTTTATGGCCATCCTTTGGAAGATTATTACCAAAGTTCGGCAGAAGAAAGTGACGAAAATGTCTATGTGGAGTTTACTAAGTTGATTGATATTCTGCCAGACGATTCTTTAGTAATCTAAGTGTGTGAGCAAGGTCTTGAAGTGAATGTAGAGGGTAATAAAGGGAAAAATAATGAAGGTAAACCTTTTGTTGGTGACAATACTGGCATTATTGTTTGTGAAGAAAGACCTACAGGGAGTGTTAGGGGTAAGAAAAGGCGTATGTGTTTTACTGGTGGGAAAGGGGATAGTGATTTGGAGTTCTTTGATGATCCTAATTACAGTGTAGGAAGTGAAGAGGAGGCTATCCCTCCTCATAGGCCTAAGGTCATTCCAGTACCCATTCCTTCCTTTCCAACTCCAAGTAGTGCCAGTGCCACTCCTCAGAGGCCTAGTAGTAGCGCCACTCCTACTGAGTTAAGTGTGGACGAGTCTCCACACCCAGTTGTGCAAAGTAAAGGTAGGCTAAGAATAAGTTGTCTCAAGAACTGGAAGTCCAGTATTGCCAAAGAAAAAAGGAACACGAGTCTATCTTATGAGTACAAAGTGAAAAAGACTGGTGAAAAGAGAACAATGCCTGAAAAAAAAGTGGGTCCGCCGTGCACGTATCCTCGTAGGTGCTTTACTGTGTTGGGTGAGGAGGCTGTAAACAAAATTTTTGAAAGGTACTACAGGCTTGGGGACTATAACTTTCAGACGGCCTATTTACACAATTGGATTACCCGCAACCCAGTTAAAAGAAAACGTACCAAAGAGGAACATAGTACTAGGAAATGGACATTGTCTTATACCGTCTGTTATAAGGGGAAAGTGACTAATGTTTGCAAAACTGCCTTCCTCCACATACATGGCATTACCAAGATGCGGGTCGAGAGCGCAATGAAGAAATTGACTGACACTGGGACCATCATTAAAGACAACAGGGGTTCAAACCCTAACACAAAGAAAGTGTGTGGAGAGGTTCTAGCAAAAGTGCATGAGCACATTCAGATGTTACCAGTTTGTACTAACTATTACTCACGTGCCTCAAACCCAAACAGACAGTACCTTGAATCTCATGAGTCAATAAGTAGTCTGTACAGAATGTATGTACTTTGGATGTGACGTTATAACCCAACAGTCCAACTTGTAAAAGAGAGGTTTTACTACAACATCTTTGGGACCCACTACAACATTGGTTTTCGGCCAACCAAAAAAAGACTCTTGCAAGGTCTGTGAACTTCTGACTGTTGCGATTCAGAATGCCAAAAGGGAGCAGAAGGATGTCACTGCCTACCAAGCACAGCAAAAGGAACACAACCAAAAAGTTAAGTCGGCCAGTGATACCATGAAAGCGGCCAAGAACCTTAACGCAGACTGGGCTTGTCTTGCTATGGACTTGCAGCAGACAATGCCAGTACCCCGTCTGTCAGTAGGCCAAGCCTACTACAAGCGGAAGTTGTGGCTATATAATTTTTGCATTCATGACCTCAAGCTTCAAGAATCCTACATGTTCCTGTGGGATGAGACCACTGCCTCAAGAGGTTCCATTGAAATCAGCAGCTGCCTACTGAAGTATCTGCGGACTCATTGTTTATCCAAACCGGACCATCAAAGGAAGATGAAAATCTTTGCAGATAATTGTGGTGGCCAAAATAAAAATGTCACCCTAGTGTGTATGCTTCTTCGGTTGGTTCATGAGGGTCACTTCGACCGGATTGAGCTGTGTTATCTGGTATCCGGTCATTCATACATGGCCTGCGACCGGTCTTTTGGTGTAATTGAGAGGGAATTGCGAAATTATGACTGCATCTACAACATAGATGAATACACTCATGCCATTGCTAATGCCCGCAAGAAGAAGAGGTTCCCCGTCTATGCGATGAAACGCCAAGATTTCATCAACTTCGGAATTCTCTCCACAATAGGCGTAAAGAGGCTTCCTAAAGGAAAGCAATTTAGTAATGCTTCAGTCATTGCCGTAACTTCAGAGTACCGCAACGGGTACCTTGTCAAGGAAATTCATGATATGCCTGATGATCATGCAGTTAAAGTCAGTCTAGCAAGATGTGGCACTTCTACCAGCTTTGACCTATCCTCTGTAGAGCTGCCAGTAATGTACGAAGAGGAACGGATTATTGAAAAGGATAAGTTGCAGGATCTATCTGACCTGAGTCAGTATATTTTCTATGTGGAGGGTGCATGGATCAGAGATCTTGTCACGCGCCAGAAGGTGCTTTACAACTCTCAGGTAAAGCAGCCTGAACCTGAGCTGATCATCCCTGACGACCCTCATGCCGATCAGATCTTTGACGTCTATGATTCTGTTCGGTTTTATCCTTCTGCTCCTGGTCCCAGTGGTCAATAGTTTTTCTGCTCACTGACCCATGTGACGACTTTTGGCCTGCCACTGGACTACTCTTATGGACATTCTTCAAAGAAAGACGCCTGGATTATCTTCACACACATGATGCATCTGCTGGTGGTGAGTGTAACCATTTTTTCCCCTCATTCATTCATTATTTTCCATCAATATCCATCATTGTGCAGTTAAATTCATCCATGTTCCTTTGGTAGAAATTTTTTGAGGGTGTATCAGGCAGCTGACCCCTCTCATTATACTATTTTTTTTACCTTTTTACTCATTTATGCATATTTGTGTATTATTGTGCCAAATTATAAAAAGATTTTTTATCAATGTTTTATTATGTAGAAAATTTGAGGGGGCATCAGTCAACTGACCCCAACATATTCATGTTAAAACATTACAAAACACATTACAGACATATTTCATGCATAGTTAGAATATTTAATACAACAAACTTTCGTTTATAACTCATTTACTAGCTTATAAAGGGGAAAATGCATACAAAATAAAGGGGTTAGGTTAGGTTTTCCCACAACTGCCAAAAAACTGTGCATCGTATTGAAAATATTTTAGGTTAACTGTGTTCTGCATAAAATTTGCTACTTTTTATAACAAATATGAAACTCCTAGCTATTATATTTACCGAGTAATTCGCGATTGAAAATTGGCAATTTTCAATCGCGATTTCTGACACTTTTTAAAAATGGCGCTTGGCATGTTTCTCGACTGAAAGAGTCATATATCACTCTCCAGTTAACCGCTTTGAGCTAGTGACCGAACTTTCAAGAGATCAGAGTACACTGTCATCCAAAACATGATGCAAACAATCAGGTTCAGTTGAAACTTTGTTCACCCTCACAAGATTTAAGGGACTCACACGATATTCCCCCAATCCACTTACACATGCATATTACGAGATTGTTAGGAGTGGAGGGATATTAGGATCCAGACTACCCACTCGGTCTTCAGCCTCGCAATCTAGTTGTTTAATAGGGCTACTAGGATTGCAGCAATACAAGGGTTTAGCAGCAGAAGTGTCTAATGTAACTGAAGAATTTGAGGCTCTGTGAGAGGCTATTAAATCTGTACTGCACAGTGAACTTTCAGATGCCTTTATAGATCAACATTACTACGTATCTTTAAGAGATGATTTACTGGATTTCTAATTTTAACAAAGGATGTGGATTATCTAAAAGTGGAAGCCTGTCATTATTGTCGCCATCCCCACAATAATCCCCTAGCTTAGTCTTCCCGGGATTTCCTCTGAATTAAAAGCAAGTTCCCTTCAGCTCTTTGAACTTTTAACTTGATCAGCAACCATTGAAACATACTTTTCCATAAGAGGGAGCATGAGGTAAGCACACTCTTCCAAACAGTTATTTAAATCACAGTATTGCAATTAATACGATAGACAAAGAGAATGCGGATCATGATCTCCCAGAAATAATTTCCTTGAACACTTCCCACACTATTACTGTAATAACAAATCAAGGGGAGACATCTTAATACTCAGTAATAGGTCAACAATCCAGACAACTAAATTAAACCATAAAAGAGAGAAACTAAAAAAACAAAGAGACTCTGTCACATCACTTTTGGGTTCCTTACCACTTACCTGAGGAATGTTCTATCCCTTTACTACGGGCACATGCTTATTGAAGGGGAAGAAAATGGGAATTGTTTTTTTTAATTTTATAGGTTATTATTCATTAAACTTAGCTTCTATATACAGAGCAATATGGACATCAGGAGAGTTCATAGAAATAAAATAACTTGGTGTATAACATAGTTAAATAAATAACAAATAAACTGACCAACCTCAACTTGCCCATCATAAGAGCCCTAGCACCAAGTTTTAACTTATGAAGCTCCACCAATCCAATTAGAGTATAGGATTAGGAAGATCACTTAAACTCTCACCACAACCTACATAAAACTTTTAAAATGTTGTGCTGTATTGAACTTTATGAAAGAAAAGGCAAGACTGTTCGAACTGACTTCAAGCCTGATACTAGGAGCTGATTGTTATGGTCTAGAAAGATCTAAATGCAATGGATGAAAAAAATAGGAAAGACTTATGCAACTGGCACAAATATAAATATAAGGTAAAGCCTGGAATTCACATAAAACCTAAACTTAGTCAAAAAAATTTCAATAATTGTTAGAACTGGAATAAAATTTCTTAAAAATTAACCTATTGCAATTAACCAAAATGAAATCTTTAAAATAATGCATAAATCTCATACCTCTTCTTCAAGTTTGACAACATTAGCTTGAGCATTAGTTAACGCTGAATCCAAGATGTCTATGTGTGTTCGCTGCTCGTTCAATGTTTGCCTTTGAGCCGTTAATTCTATTTCTTGCCTTTCCTTTGCTGCTATTAATTCTTTATCTAAAAAAAAAAACACAAAAATATCACAATAAAATAAATAAAATAAGGAAAAGAAAAGATCAGAGATGCAATATAGTAATGCTGATGCTGGTAAATTATATGAATTAAGAACAAAAGACAATCTAAAAACAGCCCATCCATGAAAAATACCTTGAAACAAAATGTTTTGTTAATACTCAACAGTATTTAGAAAGGATTATTTTAGATTCTACCTTAGTTGGGTATTCAAATGATATTTGAATCCAACATTTGAAGCTTTTAAATCCTGAATATTGTGTAAAAAAATGGAATGTGCTGAAATAGCATCCGCAATTCTATGTGAACTGAGTTCCTAAACACGTGGGCCCAGGGTTTGTAGCCCCGATAACATATATTCACAGTACACAATACAAAAGAAAAAGAGAGAGAGAGAGAGAGAGAGAGAGAGAGAGAGAGAGAGAGAGAGAGAGAGAGAGAGAGAGAGAGAGAGAGAGAGAGAGAGAGAGAGAGAGAGAGAGAAATATGAACTTTATGCTTAAATAAAATAATTTCAAAAGTAATTTGTATTTTCTCTAGCTATACCACCTTGAGACATTTAAAATAGGGATATGTCTTTACTGGCCCTTGTATGACCATTGAACTGTTAACTAGGTTAACAATTGTTAACTGGCCTTTCACAAAATATGTAGCAACTTTTGGTCTTAGGCACAGGACTGAGAGGGATACTTGAGGTGGGAAATTTAATTTAAAGGATTCAATTTTGTAAAGTTAGGAACAAATACAAATTGCATTTAAAAAACTGATTTGTTCCTACATGTATACATACATTCCATAATTTACATCGGGAGACTCCCTATTTGGCGGAAGGGAATCCCCTAAAACCAATCTGGACATATCTTTTCTTCCCTGGATATATTAACATTCCTGGTTCTGTATCCAAGCAAGGAATGTGACACCAGCAGCCTCCTAACAGTCGATCATTGGGATGTAGAAGCTGTTAGGACCTCACCCAGTTTTGGCTTAAAAGGAAGTTAGTACGAGAACTTAGAAAACTTATCTTTGTAACAGGGAGATGATATCAGCAGTGTCAAACCATCACATTAATTGTGTTTGTTAAGTCACCGACCCATCCTCCCACTTGCACGGAGGACGGAGGAGTTGCTTCTTAGTAGACGTCTACAAGAAAAGTTACTCCATCATGTGACTGAACAACTTCAAACGTCCAACCACAGTGTAATGGTTGCTGCTGCTGCATCAACTTAAGGAGACAAGAGACTTATTTTGAACAGCTTACCTAGACAAGATGCACATAAAAGCCCATAAGACCGCTGGGAGTGCTACAAACTACCGAGATGCCACTTAAGGACCAAAGGAAAAGGGATAAAAAGGTCTGTGAGTAACATTTGTATGGTACTGTACAGTGAGGCAAAGGTGGTCTGGCATCTTCAGAACACCGTTAAGCTACAAGTTCCCTGATGAGTTGATTGGAAGGCTACGGGCATGGCTAAGCTGGTGATAATGAAATGACCAAAACAATTGCACATATTGTGTCAATCCTCCTCAAGTAGCACTGCAGCATCTTGATATAATGTCAGACAAATTTGTGTCAACTTATACAGACACAAGATCGAGAAGGTCCCAAACTAGAGATTAAGACCACCTATTACATCAAACAGTCTGTGAGCCGATGCAGGCTACGGAACCCACATCAATCAAATGTGTGACAAGATAAAGAGCCTGACAATCTTCAACTCTCTTGCTGATGCAGAGCAAACAGTTAAGGGAAAAGATCCCTATGATGCCATCCTCAGATTAGCAGTAGGTGTGTGCGTTAGTAACCTATGTATATATTCACACACACACACACCCACACACACACATATATATATATATATATATATATATATATATATATATATATATATATATATATATATATATATATATATATATATATATATATATATATATATATATATATATTCTTACAAAGCTGGTCTGACATAGGTGATTATTTCATTCACGTATTTAAGAGATGTATAGCCAGCTCGTAAGGTGAGTTCCACTAATGTACGATTAAGTAATGTATATAAATTACATTAGATTTTCATCTTTCCTTTAGTTGTATTTTAATTCAGTTCCATATATATAAATTTACGTTATTTTAAAGAATGAAACATTTTTACGTAGTTTTGTTACAAAGTCTTATATAACTTGTTAAAAGGTATGCTGTATGACACACACGGTAGGGATTGCATCATGCTTTCACATGGTTGGAAAAGACTGGAAGGTTCTAGACAAAAGTTTAATCTTTTTTTTTAATGATACAAGAGGAGGTGGGCAGAGTTAGCTGAGAGTTATTATTATTATCATTATTATTGCTAGCTAACTACAACCCTATGGAAAAGCAGGATACTATAAGCCCAGAGGCTCCAAGAGGGAAAATAGCCCGGTGAGGAGAGGAAAAATAGGTAAAAAAAATATTTCAAGAACAGTGACACTAAAATAAATATCTCCTATATAAACTATAAAAACCTTAACTAAACAGGAGGAAGAGAAATAAGATAGAATAGTGTGCTCAAGTGTACCCTCAAGCAAGAGAACTCTAACCCAAGACAGTGGAAGACCATGGTACAGAGGCTATGGCACTACCCAAGACTTGAGAACAGTGGTTTGATTTTGGAGTGTCTTTCACCTAGAGCAGCTGCTTACCATAGCCAAAAAGACTCTTCTACCCTTACCAAGAGGAAAGTGGCCACTGAACAATTAGTGCAGTAACTCCTTGAGTGAAAAAGAATTACAGTATATATATATATATATATATATATATATATATATATATATATATATATATATATATATATATATATATATATATATATATATATATATATATATACTGTATATATATCTTATACATATAATGCATGCGTGAGTGTTTGTAATGTTCCAAGTCAATACTTCTAGGGACTTTATCACTCTACACGAATGCAAACCTTAGCCCTTGATTGGCTAGGTTTTAACCTTTGCATGGCAACTACTGCTCCTCAATCAGGTAGGAGTCTTCAGACAGTATCCAAAATGGAAGAAGGGAAAGGCGTATCCCTGCACGAGGTCATAGCAAATCAGTCATTTCCTTGATGACACTTGTAAATGCTGACACCAATGATAAGAGTCTAAGGCGAGATGATCATGAGCTGCCACCTCAGCATTATACCTGTCCTGGTAACTCGAGACAAAAAAAAAGATTCACGTGACTTTATCATGTATTTCAATTGAGTATATTTCACTACTGTATAGTAAATCTCAAATTTAGAAATAAATTATATTTAATATGATTTTGGCAAACTATTCAATAATGCTTTGTTTTTATTAGTAAGCCAACTTTGTCCTTTTTTCCTTTTAATTCTAGAAATAACTTTTGTTATTTTTTCTCTTTTTTAAGGTACAGGTATAAGATGGCCTCCACTTCTCGCTGATAATCTTTTCAAAAAAATTGAGAGATTCAGTTTGGATCCGATAGGAATTTGAGTCAGATACTGACAACTTCTACACCAAAAGACGAATATGATGATGCCCCTGATGAAAATGATAAGGATGATGATGTCCCAGCAACATGCTCATGAACCATAATTGATGAAGCAAATTCATTGTATTTGAACTAAATTAATTACTTGATGACAATACCACTGTTGAAGAAGATAAGGATGATAACGTCCTAGCAACATGCTCATCAACCAAAATTGACGTAACAAATAATAATCTCACTCAATTACGTAATGTTTTTAATTATACTCTCAAGAAACTAATATTAAAAACTGCAAAGTATGAGTTTCACAAGATTTTTCCCACAAATAAAGTATTTTAAATAAATAATAGCTACAAAAAAATCTTTGCCAAGATACCACTAACGGTCCGATGTAACTGCTGATGATACAAAATGTATTGTTGATTTGAAATAGCAATGGGTATACTTCTTAAACCCACAATTGAGTTACCTTTTGTGAGTCAATTTCTATTAGATACTCCTTGAATCTGAAGTGTTTTTTACGAACAAATACCAGTTGATTAGGTCAGCTATTCATTTTCATGATAATGATCTGAAAGATGGTAATGCTAGGCTCTCCAAGATTCGGCCAGTATGTACAAGATTTACATGGGAGGTACTGTTAGCAATAAAGAATTCTGTATTGATGAAAGCATGAACAAATTTAAAGGCAAGCTATTTTTCAAGCTATATTTACCACAAGCTGTAATGCATTATATGCTCTATCTTGCCAAAAGAATTGCTTTAAGACAGGTAAAGGAAAATGTAAAAGCAAACAGCCTATGTTTGTCACATATGTGGTTAAAACCCACCTCTTTCAACCATTCCATGTTTTGAGACATGTCATACCTGTGAAGTGGAAAAACAGAATTTTAATAATAAAATTTCTTATTTCTACGAACCTTCCCTGATGTTCATTTTGCTTCTTCCCCTGAAGCTCGATTTAATTGACCTTTGCATATAAAATTTTAAAAATCTTAAATTTTCCCATTTTCTTGCCATTAATATGCACATGTACTTACAAAAGAATTGAGCATTCTAGTGCCAAGTGGTAACTGATGTGCCAGTCTCTTTATCTGATTTTCTTCAGTCACCACCACCTGATCAGACCTACTCCAAATTGTTTGCTTACTACTTCGCAGTAAGATGTTTTCCCTGTTTTTCTTAGCATTTACAATGTGGAGTCTGTATGAGAATTATTTCTGGAAGTTCATTATCCACAACTCCTTGGTGTATCGTGGGATGGCAATACTGTACAGTACTATGATTCTATAATGTTGAGAGTATTGTGTTTCCCTGTCGGTACCTCTCAAGAGATAGTGCATTGTAATGGCTGCCAGCAAGATAACAGTGCAATGCGCTAAAGGGAACTTCCTGTTAGTTCAGGGGAAAAGCCTAGGAAGGCTAAGCTAATTGATTGTAGATGGGATGACGACGATAATGACATGCCTCCACCTTTAGACAATTCCATGATCAGCCAATTTTCAAAGCTAATTAAGCTTTGTAAACTCTTGAAATTGCAAGCTTTAATTAAATTCAGAGTTCAGTGAATCCTTCCTTAAAATGGTAACTCTGGTCCTACCTATCTACCCTACCTCCCCTATTTGAGTCTAGTTTTAAGTTCCTTTCAGTAATTATTCTGAAAGTCTGCTGCACATTACAGATTCGGAGGCCTCTCACAGATCCTTCAAATCTTTTGACCCTCCTCCTGCTAAACCTGTGTATACTGCCATCCTAATTGCTCTATAAGACAAACTACATTATAAGACAGAAGACCAAGTGGGTAGTCTAAAAGCTAATATTCCTCCCTTCACCTGTAATAAATTATATCACCTTACATACTTTAATAAAGGGGTGGAGATTTAATAGCGCAATAAATCAAACTTGACACCTAAAGAGCTGGACCAAATAAATTAATTATTATTGATAAAAATCACAAATTTTAAGTAATTTGTATTTTTCCTAACAGTACTTACCTCGAACTACTTTCTTAGGAGTATCTGGGATCTCCTCCCAACCCACCAGAATTTTGTGTAGTTTACACTACTCCCATTTTCTATGCAGGGTAACCTCTGGAGGAGTGATACGTGCCCAGAGACGACCCGGGGCCAGAGAGCATGCTTGCTCAGGTCTCGATCTCCAGTAAGTTTTTGACATATAGGTTTCTACTAAGTCCTGTAAGGCACTCGGGGTAGGATGGGCGGGCCATAACCCGAAAGTAGTTTGAGGTAAGTACTGTTAGGAAAAATACAATTTACTTAAAATTTGTGATTTGTTTCAACACAGAGTACTTACCTCGAACTACTTTCTTAGGAGGTGGGAGTGTCCCACAGGACACAGAGACCGTGATGCGGAGAGAAAAGGGGAACCTAGATAGGAGGCTAGGTTCTGCTGACCCCCCAAGAGAAAACACGAGATATTGGGTTAAACTACTCAAAAAACTATCTTAGTGTCTTAAGTAACTCACATCTGTAAAAATCCTTGGAGACTTATTCAATCACTGACGATGTATCCCATGGCAGTTAAAAGGGTTTTAGGGTCATTTCAGGGAAGGTAGTAGGGAAAAAAAGGGCTAAGGAAGGAACCTGTGTCTCTTGGACTTACTGCCCGTGGTTTCCCTGGAGATACACCTTTAAATCTTTTGACGTGCTGAAATGACGGGACCGAGAGAGAATCCGTCCAGGGACCTCCTTGAACACTCCTTCAAGTAATGAGCTGTGAAGATTGACTGACTAGCCCAAGTACCTGCCCTCAGGATTTGGCCGACTGCCATGTTCTTCTCAAAGGCCAATGAAGTACTAAGCCCTCTGATGTCGTGGGGTTTAGGCTTACCCGGAAGAGGAACCCCTACACTACTGTAGGCTCTTATGATCACCTGCCGTAGCCAGAGGGAGATCGTAAATTTGGAAATTGGTTTCTTTACTAATCCTGAAGAGACGAACAGACTCTTGATTTCGGGTCGAAGTCTGGCTGTCCTCTCTAAGTACTTCCGTACCGCTCTGACAGGGCACAGCCGCAAGTCCTTCGGGTTGTCCGAAAGGGGGATTGCTGGCACCGAGAATCCTTCAAACTTGGGGTCCCAGACTGCTGGGTTCTGGGTCTTGGCAACGAAGGATGGTACAAACCTGAAGGTAGCTTCACGCCAACCCTTCGTGTGTGACACCTCGTATGAAAGTCCATGAAGCTCCCCTACCCGTTTTGCTGATGCCATCGCTAATAGAAAAACTGGCTTGAGGGTGAGTTCTTTGTCCAAGATGTCCTTCAGGGGTTCAAAGGGAGGTTCTAAAAGCATCTTCAGGACTCTAGCCACATCCCACTGGGGTACCCTAACTGCCTGAGGGGGGCACGATTGCTCGAAGCTCTTGATGAGCATCGAGATGTGTCTGGAGGAGCCCAGGTCGATGCCCTTCAGGAGGAAGACTTGTCCTATGGCGGCTCAGACTCCTTTAATGGCTGGGATGGACATATTTACCTCGTCCCTGAGATAAGACTAGGAAGTCAGCTATCTCCGGGATGGAGGCTTTCAACGGCTTGATGTTCTTCGCGGCGCACCACTTTGTGAAGGTAGCCCATTTTGCCTGGTACACAGCAGCTGACGAACGTCTCAGGCACCCTGACATCCTTGTTGCCATCTTCACCGAATACCCTTCCTTCCTCAGGAGACGCTCGATTACCTCCACGTGTGAAGGCAGAGGGACCGAGGGTTTTCGTGGAACCTTTGAAAGTGCAGTTGCCGGAGAAGGTCTGGTCTGTCCGGAAGGGGCCAAGGTGGAAAGCGCCCCAGTTCCTTTAGATCCGCGAACCACTCTCTCTCCGGCCACCAGGGCGCTACCAAAGTCATCCACAGGTTGTCCGCTCATCTCACCCTGTTGAGGACTTGCCTGAGCATTCCAAAGGAGGGAAGGCGTAAACGTCGAGGTTGTCCCAAGGGTGTGGGACTAGCTTCTCTAATGACAAGAGGTGGCCTATCAGTCTCTGCCAGTCCCTGGCTCTCCTGGGCTGATCCGACAG
>NC_090761.1:30200156-30294481 GCF_036898095.1 Palaemon carinicauda
ACAACTTAGGCCAAGGACGTGAAGGAAGCTCGTTTAGCAAAAACCGAGCTGCAAGGAACATGTAGCCGTTTCAGATGTGAAAACAATGATCCTGCTGAAGGCGTGGATCTCACTTACTCTTTTAGCTGTTGTCAAGCACACGAGGAAAAGAGTTTTTAATGTGAGGTCCTAAAAAGAGGCTGATTGGAGAGGTTCAAATCTTGATGACATTAGGAACCTTAGGACCACGTCTAGATGCCAGCCTGGAGTGGACAACCGACGTTCCTTTGAGGTCTCAAAAGACCTAGGGAGGTCCTGTAGATCTTTGTTGGTGGAAAGATCCAAGCCTCTGTGGCGGAAAACCGCTGCCAACATACTTCTGTAACCCTTGATCGTAGGAGCTGAAAGGGATCTTACTTTCCTTAGATTTATCAGGAAGTCAGCAATCTGGGTTACAGTGGTACTGGTTGAGGAAACTGCATTGGTCTTGTACCAGCTACGGAAGACTTCCCCTTGAGACTGATAGATTCTGAGAGTGGATGTTCTCCTTGCTCTGGCAATCGCTCTGGCTGCCTCCTTCGAAAAGCCCCTAGCTCTTGAGAGTCTTTCGAAAGTCTGAAGGCAGTCAGACGAAGAGCGTGGAGGTTTGGGTGTACCTTCTTTACGTGAGGTTGACGTAGAAGGTTCACTCCTAGAGGAAGAGTCCTGGGAATGTCGACCAGCCATTGCAGTACCTCTATGAACCATTCTCTCGCGGGCCAGAGCGGAGCCAACCCACGTCAGCCGTGTCCCTTTGCGAGAGGAGAACTTCTGAAGTACCCTGTTGACAATCTTGAACGGCGGGAATGCATACAGGTCGAGATGGGACCAATCCAGCAGAAAAGCATCCACGTGAACTGCTGCTGGGTCTGGAATCGGAGAACAATACAACAGGAGTCTCTAGGTTATCGAGGTAGCGAACAGATCTATGGTTGGCTGACCCCACAGGGCCCAAAGTCTGCTGCAAACACTCTTGTGAAGGGTCCACTCTGTGGGGATGACCTGACCCTTCCGGCTGAGGCGATCTGCCATGACATTCATACCGCCCTGAATGAACCTCGTTACCAGCGTGAGCTTTCGATCTTTTGACCAGATGAGGAGGTCCCTTGCGATCTAGAACAACTTCCACGAAAGAGTCCCTCCCTGCTTGAAGATGTAAGCCAGGGCTGTGGTGTTGTCAGAGTCCACCTCCACCACCTTGTTAAGCTGGAGGGACTTGAAGTTTATCAAGGCCAGAAGAACCGCCAACAACTCCTTGCAATTGATGTGAAGTGTCCTTTGCTCCTGATTCCATGTTCCCGAGCATTCCTGTCCGTCCAAAGTCGCACCCCAGCCCGTGTCTGATGCGTCCGAGAGGAGACGGCGGTCGGGTTTCTGAACAGCCAAATGTAGACTTCCTTGAGAAGAAAGCTGTTCTTACACCACGCGAGAGAAGACCTCCTCTCTTCGGAAACAGGAACTGAGACCGTCTCTAGCGTCATGTCCTTTATCCAGTGAGCAGCTAGATGATACTGAAGGGGGGGGAGGTGGAGTCTCCCTAACACGATGAACAGGGCCAGCGATGAAAGTGTCCCTGTTAGACTCATCCACTACCTGACTGAGCATCGGTTCCTTCTCAGCATGCTCTGGATGCATTCTAGGGCTTGGAAGATCCTTGGGGCCGACGGAAAAGCCCGAAAAGCTCGACTCTGAAGATCCATACCCAGGTAGACAATGGTCTGGGATGGGACGAGCTGAGACTCCTCAAAATTGACCAGGAGGCCCAGTTCCTTGGTCAGATCCATAGTCCATCTGAGAATCTCCAGACAGCGACGACTTGTGGGAGCTCTTAAAAGCCAGTCGTCTGACGGAGCCGGACACAAGATCATGGTACTGCTGCACAGTCTGTGAACTGTCAACCATGGGGAAGCGAGGAAGTACAGTGACAACCCGAAGCTGTCTAGACTGTCTGGGTCGTACAGACAACTCCTTATCGGGTTGCTGAGGTTGCCGCACTGCGTCACAACAAGTCACTTCTGCTGGTTGTTGAACGTCTTCCCAGTGACACACTGACTCCGTAAACAAAAAATCCTCTAACAAGGACTAAGCTTGGACTGCATGTCTCGCAACACAGCTCAAGGTCTATGGGAGCAGGTGTGGTAACAGACGGGGTTAGCGACTGAAGTGGAACCATTACCTTCCCTGGAAGCATGTTATGCTTAAATAAAAGTCCATAGGAGGCTACGCAGCTAAAGGCTCCTCTCCAAATGACAGAGTCCTCAAGGGAATATCAGAAGGAGGGAGAAAAGCACTTTCTCATCTACAGGGACCATATCCGAGAAAAGCTAAGTTCTCTCAGTGAGGGTTTCACTGGTGCAAAAGCAGCAGACTAGAAGGCAACGTTATGAAACTGCTTGACAGTCTAGTGAGTTGGCAACAACCAAAGATGTGTGACTGAGAAGCATGCGGTGAGGTATGCAGAGCATGCTGTATGCAGAGCATGCTGTATGTAGAGCATGCTGTAAGAGAAGCAGAGCATGTTGCATGGAGTGTAACATTTCTCAGAAATTCCATGACCAGTGCTAGATTGAGTAATATCGCATTACTGTCCATTGAAAGTGCACGTGCCGAGGGAATTGATTTAGACTGTTTTGTTGATGAATTTGATAGCCGGCATGATAATCGTAGAATTAAGCTGCACTAAATATACGATCTATAATCTACTTCACCTCAGGACAGGGAAACTCGCCCTGTTGGCAACACTGCATTACTTCATGCATGCTTGCATGGGGTTTTAATATCAACATAATATTTACATTACATTCATAACTCATGATTCATTTTTGTTTTGAAAATATTTTGCCATATTTGCGATTTGTTAAAAATATATTGCAAGGAATACATATATATTTTTTTATTTAAGTAATACAAATAACCTCCATTATCATAATGTTTGTGTAGGCATACATGTATATGATTACAAATGCAAGTTATGAAAGTAATGAGGTGTTATTATTGTCATTTGTTATTTCAAAGTTGAATGGGAAGAGGCTCAAGTTGAGGAGAAAGTGGCAGATGCATGCGTTGAGGTGGCTGACTCATAGCATGAGGTTCCTGCCTCAAGAGTTGCGCTTGCCTCAAGGGTTGAGGTGGCTGCGCAGAGAGAGGCTCTTGACTCACGAGTTGAGGTTCTTGAGGAGCTAGCCTCAAGAGTTGAGGCTCTCGCCTTGAGGAAAGTTGAGGTAGCAGCTGCGAGAGCTGAGGTGGCTGCCTCAAGGATGGTAGAGGTTGTCGTACCTCAAAAGGTTGTAGCCTCAAAGATGGTCTAACTGCAAGAAAATCTTGCCTCAAGGCATAAGACTCCTGCTCCCATTGTTGAGGTTGCCTTAAGGAAGGTTGAGGTTGCTGCACAACGCTGGTAACTGGCAACTCCGAACGCGGTAAGGTAGCTTGAGGAACCTCAACTTCATACGCCTGGCAGACTGGACTGCGGTGAGGCGGAGCTCTCGCAGGAGGAGGTGTAACCTTCTCAGCCTGAAACTCACGCATTAAGACCGCAAGCTGCGACTGCATGGACTGCAGCAAAGTCATCTTGGGATCAACAGACGATAAGGTCTGTTGAGGCAAAGCCTTAACAGAAGATGAGGTCTGTTGAGGCATCGCCTTACCTCTCTTAGGAGGTGTGCAGTCACCTGATGACTGCGGAGAGTCAGAGCTAACCCAATGACTGCATCCGGGTTGTTGAACTCTAGAGGTCTGGACTTTACGTTTAAGAGGTCTTGAGACCTGAGTCCAGCGTTTTCTCCCCGAAATTTCTTCTGCAGACGAGGAAAATAAGGGCTCAATCGTCTGCGGGTGGGAGTGACGGTCTCTGTAAGACACGCCCGCAACCACCGAGGATACTTCTGTGCGCCGATCAAGGCCTGCCGAACCCTTTTGCCCTTCGACATTGCTTCTCCCCTGGGCTTGGGAGCTTGCAAGAGGTCCCGGACTGGGAGGACGACTGGCACGCACAGAAGTACCCTCACGCACAACACTGACACACTTTGCGCTAATCACTTATCACTTTTGATTTTCTGTTTGCACTTATTTCACTGAACTCGAAACTTTAAGTGGTTTGTACCTGAAACACGCAATTCTATCCTTCCTTAAAAGTTAGCAATTGCGAAAACAGAATTACAATGTAACAGAAAAATCTAATGAAAGATAAATAATTCAGTGGCTGGAAAGAGACTAAACACTAGATCAAATAAACTACGTTTAAAATCTCTCACCGCATAAAGCTTGAGAACAAGAATAAAACTCTAGAAACGTTTACCTTCTTCCCCTAAAGAGACTAGGGAGAAGAGCAAAAACGATAACAACGTTACTCGCTTGAACGAAACGTTTATCCAGCTCTCTCTCCCTCCGTCTCTATCTCTCTCTCTCTCTTGACTTAGAACCTGAGAGAAGAGCCCAATCATATATATCGTTAAAACATATTATTGTTAAAGGAAAAAAAAACTGAAATATTTCCCAAATAAAAAGTTCCTTTATTAGAATTAAAACCATTAAGCTAAGAAAGAATGAACAAAACGCTAGAAACGGTTACTCTTACTGCAACGTGACACCGTGAAAATTCTCTCTCTATCGTAACGATAGAGCGCAAGTTGAACGTTCTGAACGTCAACAACTGCAGAGACAAAACAAAACGTTAGTTCAACTTTGAAAACAGTACGAGACTATCAAAGAAATTCTTTCAAAAACATTAAAATAGCATAATATGTTAACAGGAAAACCGAAATGACGGGCTCAATGTTAATTAACTTCGGTACCAAGAAAAGACCGCCTACTATTAGGAAAGGTCGAATATAAACAAATATAAAAATTAATTTTAATAAGTTTATAATAAAAGGAAGTTAATCGAAGAGGCCTATAAAAGGCGGAGAGATATAAAATAAATCTATAACTTTTGTTAAGCAAAATTAAGAAAGAGAGTCTATACTCTCTTAGACACCAACACTTCCGTCTAAGGGAAGGGTCGGCCATTTAAAGGTGAAAGAGAGTTCATACTCTCTTCGTCACCATAATTAATTAAATTAATTCCAAAAGCTAGCTAAGCTAATAATAAAACTTCCTGAATAGCGAAAGCTGAAATCTTAGAGCAATACTTCACCAAAAACCGTGAACAAGACTCCAAAATTATAAGCGTATCCATGAACGTCTTGCCGGAAGCACGACAGAGGAAAAATTGAGGTGGTGTCAACAAGAAGTACTGCAGTACCTGGCCACAGGTGGCGCTTGTGAGTACACCCCCCTCTTGTATAGCGATCGCTGGCGTATCCCTTCCGTAGAATTCTGTCGGGCAACGGAGTTGACAGCTACATGATTATCGGGTAAGTTTAATATTGAAAATTTAAGTGTATGTATGTATGTATTAAATTTTATATATACAATTATATAATTATCAAAAAGATCACACAGCTATCAATAAAGAGAGAAGGATGACTCAAATATGTAAGAAGCTATAGAGGTACAGATATTGAATAGTGATCACTAGCTCCTCATTGGCACACTGAAATCAAAACAAAGCACCTAACAGAAAAGTAGATAAAATAACTAGGTTTGATGCAACTAATCTTGTAGAAGATGAGCACAGAGAAACCTTTGCAATTGAATGTAAGAATCGACTTGCAGTCTTAGAGACTTTAAGAAACGAAAAGCAGACAATTAACAATGAATGGTTTGAAATTATGAACATATATCAGTCAGTTGATAGTGGAATTTTGGGACAAGTAGTTACAAGGAGAAAGCTATAGATATCAAATGATTCCCGGGATACCATAAATATGAGACAAAGACAGAACCTGATTGTTGAATGTTTTTGAGGATGTCATGAAAATTACAAGGTATAACATGCTAAGTATTTGAGTATTGATAGTGAGGTCAAAAGAAAAGCCAGGAATGACTGGAGAAAATATTTAGAAAGGAAAGCAGATAAGGCTGACAAAGCTATGAATTCACGGAGTGGCTATGGTGTGAGAATTGCTCATAGAATTATTAATGAAATCTCTACTGGGACAAAGAAGAGGAAGCATATACCCATCAATAAGAGTAATGGATCTGTTATAAGAACAAAGATGAAGATATTTATTTTAATTTTGTTGCTCTTCTTAAAATATTGTATTTTTTTTTTGTTTAGTTTCCTCACTGAGCTATTTTTCCTGTTGGAGCCCCTGGGCTTATAGCATCCTGCTTTTCCAACTAGGGTTGTAGCTTAGCAAATAATAATAATAATAATAATAATAATAATAATAATAATAATAATAATAATAAAAGGCAACGTTGGATGGAACACTTTAGTGAGGTCATGATTATGATATACGGAGGGAATAATTTCATTGATATACCTGAAGCCAAGGAAGACTTTGGTGTGCCCATGAATTAATTAAGTGTGTATGAAGTCTAAGCTATCATTAAAAAACTCAAGAGATGAAAGCCCCTGGATACGATGAAATAACTGCCGATATGATATTGGCCAAAAATTAAGTGACTCCCAGACTACTTACAAGATTATTTTGTAGAATGTGGCATAAATAGGAAAAACCTTATGAATGGAAGCTAGGAGTGTTGTTGAAAATGCCAAAAAATGGAGATCTGACTGATCGCAATACAGTAATTACAGAGGCCTTGCACCTAAATCAGTTGTCATGAAAATATATAGTATGCTTATTCTAAAGAGACTAGTGAGAAAAGTTGATGAAAAGCTGAGAGATTCACAATCATGATTCAGAAAAGGTATAAGTTGTACTGACCAAATTTTCATTTTAAAACATGTTGTACAGCAATGTGGACAATATAGAAATCCACTTTTGATGACATTTGTGGACTATGAAAAAGCCTTTGATAGTGTGCACCGGCCAATTTCGTGGAGAGTTCTGCGTTATTATGGAGTTCCTCTTAAATATGTAAATTTGATTAAGTATGTTCATGAGCATAAGTGTAAAGTTAATGTTAATGGAGTCCTATCAAATGAATTTTCAGTGAACAGTAGAGTACTTGAGTGGAATGTGTTGTCACCTATGTTGTTTATTCTCCTCATGGACTTTGTAATGCATAAAACAGTTGAACAGTTGAGAGGGGTGGAGGATTGGACTGGAATGGTAACAGGAAATTAATGGATGTAGTGTATGCTGATTGTTGGTCCTTATTACCAAAACACCACAGGACTTGCAAAGCTTGCTTACCAGAATACATGAAATATCACATGAGGTTGGGCTCAGGATAAATAGGATAAATAAAAGAAAGAGATGATGAGAATGGAATTTGCAATGAAAGCTAAAATATCATTGGATGGAGAAAGGATTAATGAGGTGGAATCAATTAAATATCTAGAAACTATGAGCTCTAATACACTGACACCTCTTGATATGAATTTTCAGGATGCAAAATGAGATATGAAGATTTTTCGCCTCATATTACGAAAAAAATTTCATAATACGAAAAGCGATTTGCCAGCTAGGCAAAAAAATAGTTACCCATTAAAATACGAGTTGAATAAAATGGGTTGTTCAGATATAATAGAAAATGTACTTCTCTATATCAAGGGTAACTATAATAATAGTACAGTACATAGGGCATTGTATATTTCGTATATGTAAAGTATTGTACTGTATGTACAGTATTGTATTATTTTCTATTCATTATTGCATTATGTTATAATAACTACCATACTTAATTAACAGATATTAACAGTTAGGTATATTGAATAATTCAAATGTAATTGGCTGTATAGCATTTCATTGTGGTTATAGCTTTACTGTGGTGTATCATAAAATTCAATGTGGTGTTTTTGTGAGTTTGGAGCAAATTAGGCAATTCACATGTAAAACATGCACAATGATACAAAATTTTCATGAAACGAAAGCCATTCCAGAATAAATCAATTTTGTATCTTGAGGCATTACTGTAGAGGGTCTTTAGAATTGAAGTGAAAGATTGAAAAAAGTAAATCCGACAATGGCTAGGTTAAGTAAAACTTAGAATTCAAATCGTCAGAAATTACATATAAAAATCTGACTATACAGTATATCAGTTTAGTGAGATCGGTGTTACTGCACGGACATGAGGCATGGTATGACAATGAAACAATGTCCAAGAGATTTTGTAGATTTGAGATCAAAACCCTCTGAAGAATATTGGGAGTTAAATGGCAGGACAGGATTAGAAAAGAAACTATAAAAGATTACTAGAGTGCCATACGTAGTTGAGATCCTGGTAAGATGTAGCTGGAGATGGCTTGTGCATGAACTTTGCACTCCCCAAGCGAGATTAGTTCACCAAATATTTAAGTGGGTGCCACAAGGAACTAAAAGAATTAGAAGACCAAGGCCTACATAGCTGAGGACTATGAAGCATGAAGTAGATGATGAATGGAGAAGTATTGATTTAAAAGCTCAGGATAGACGACTGGCAAAATCTAACCGAGGGAATTTGGGCAATAAGTGTAGGAGATGATAGTGATATATAGTTATATATATATAGTACAATTATGTATATGCGTTAATAGGCATAGGTGATGATGATGATATATTATAAGTATGTGTACAAATCCCCTTTATTAAAACATCTATATAATTAATTGCAACACATCAAAATCTTCTTACACTCGGTATGCTATCTGTACAATTCTTTTGCACTTCGTGGATAGCTAGGTCTCTCACTTCCAAATCCTCTTTCATACCTGCTATACAGCCTTTTAATTTTAGAATATCCTCTCTTCCTAACTCTGAGCACATCTGAATTACAGATTCACATTAGGTCTTTTTTTCACTTTTTATGGGATGGAAACAAAAAGGCTGTACACTTTCAAGTTTACAGGGAAAATGTAATTAAGGAAGAAGTTTGTAATACAACTCAAAGAAAAAAACTCACGAATGATATTCATTCATAACTGGTAGATAGGTACCATGTAGGCTGTGTAAAAACCACAAGACTAGTTAATATGAGCAAGGATGTAAAACTCAACCAAGACTTGGAGGCCTTTTTTCCCTGCAGGTGGTTGTGCCAAAAATTATAAGCCTTCTGTTTGGAAATAAGTCTTTTGGAATAAGGTTACTAGGCCTAAATCTTTATAAATATTGTTTGCAGTCACCAGTGTAGTCTATTTACCAAATAAGTCATTACTTAGGATAAAATAGGAGAAAGCATTTCTAATGAAGCAGACAGCGCTATAGATTTTTCATTAGCCACTAAAGATGGTCATGCACTTATCAAACAAGGCACAATTAAAGCAATATATTAAAAACATACTTTGTGAAACAAGTTGAGCAATAAAAACATCTCGTTTGTTAAGCTCCTTTCGCAAGGCATCAGCACTATCTGTAGGTAAGCTGCGACTTGCGATCTGTGTCGAGAGAACATCAACCTGATCCTTTAAGTCCGCATTTAGATCGGTTAAACGTTTAACTTCCGCATGGAGTTTGTGACGAGCAAGCCTTTCCAGCTGCTCTCTTCGCTCTGACAGCTTGACTAGCGCTTCGTGTGCTTCATGAACTTTAATTATTTCCATTTCAAACTGAAAATATAAAATAAAAATCAATAAAAATATATATTGAATTTCATCAAAATTCTATTAAATATCATATGTGATTTACTGCATATACTGTACAAAATTCCAGATACCTATATAACACTACTTTAAAGTATCATTTCCTGTATGAATTTTTAAACAGATGTTTTCTTTGAAGTGTTCAAGTAATTATAACAAAATGGTTTTGCATAAATTATATTGACATACATTTTTTCCAAAGACTTCCTAGAAAATCAATATTGCATTAAAATGTGTAACATTTCTTAAAATTTCTAATTTTCAAGCAAAAAAATTTCATTCAAGTATCTAAATGAGAAAAAACAAAGTACATACATACATAAATATACCAAGGCACTTCCCCCAATTTTGGGGAGTAGCCAACATCAACAAATGAAACAAAAACAAAAAAGGGGACCTCTACTCTTTACATTCTTCCCAGTAATTATAATAAAATCAACACGCAAACAAATATTCAGTAAAAATTAATAGCTAGTTTTAGAATTACTGTAGTCTGGAACTGTACTGAATATTACAAAAATTTTCATTTCCATAACCAGAAAATGCAAATCAGTTCAATCTAATTAGCCTAGCTAGAAATCTTATTCAACAGGCAATTTTTAATGAGAAGAAATATTTTACAGAAATAAAATCAACTTTCAAGTACTGAAAAAAATGGTCTTTATTTCCATTTACTTAAAATTCAAATTTTAACGAAAAACTATTTTCTTACAAGTGATGAAAAACTTTAAATCAATGAAAATTAACCTGTTAACCGTCACCCACGAGATAAACCGTTCACCACTATCTACTTGGTACCGCCTTCAACGGTATACTCCGTTCATGACTTTAACTGTTTATCTCAAGTCGTCAGTCTCGTGATAATACGTTTACTCGTATAGTAAAGTAAAGGATCACTAATAGGCAACACTCTCAGCATATGTAAGCTGTAAATAGCAACTCATATGATGTCTGGCAACTATTTTTCCGAAGGTAGCTTGATAACTTAGAAAACTGGTTTCCCCTCAGTGCGCTTCGAGCGCTCATGCAGAGAAGGTAATTTGCAGTTCCTTTTACAATGAGCGGCCTAAAGAGGAAGGTTGTTTCTTTAGATGAAATAAATCCTATTCTTGATGAGGAATCTGATAATGATAACCCTTTTGACGATGAGAGCACTAGTTCTGAATCCTCCAGTGATGAGGATATTGAAGAAACAAACTTTTCTTCCGATGCCGAGAGTGAAGATGACTTCTCATTGCCGACTGACTGGACAACGAGAGGGAGAGAGAGAGAGATCCATTTGCTTTTGTTGCTGATCCTGGCGTAAAATTTACCGTTTAAGATAAAGAGAACCCATTAGAATATTTTGAGAAATACTTTGATGATGAAATTATTGATTATTTAGTGAAAGAAACAAACAGATTTGCTAATCAATTTATAGATGAGAATGTAGAACATTAACGAGTACATAAATGGTTTGACACTTGCGCAAGTGAAATGAAGTCTTTATAGGTGTACTTATTTTACAGGGCATTGATTCTAAGTGTGATAATTCTATGTATTTCTCAACTCGAGAGAGTGTTTCTTCTCCTTTCTTTCGAAAAATAATGAGTGGTCGTAGATTTGATTTGTTGCATAAATTCTTACATTTGGTTGACAATACCACTATAACAGATGGACCAGGTAGAAAGTTAGCAAAAATAAAACCATTCAGTGATCTTATTTTGAAGAAATTTATGAACAATTACATTCCAAGTAGGAAGGTATCTGTGGATGAGTCTTTGTTAGGATGGAAGGGAAATTTATCATGGGTTCAGTTATACCAGCTAAATGTAAAAGGTTTGGAATAAAGTTCTATGAACTTTGTGAAAGTTCTACTGGTTATATATAGAAATTTTTCATTTATACAGGTAAAGACACGCAATACATGGAAACATATATGGATATTCCTGCGTCTAATAGGATTGTTTCCTCTCTTATGGATCCTCTTTTGAACAAGGGCTATTGTTTATATACAGATAATTTTTATACAAGTTCAACATTGGCAGATTCACTTGTTGATGAGGATACTGATACTGTCGGTACTGTAAGGATCACTAGAAAGGACATGCCAGCAAAAATAAAAGGAACTAAACTGAAAAAAAGTGAAAAAGTAGCAGAATTCCGAAAGAAATCTATGGTACTAAAATGGAAAGATAAAAAGGATGTATGTGTTCTGAGTACAATGCATGATGACTCTATGATAAAAGTAAAATCTAGGAGAGGGAAAGAAATTTATAAGCCAAAGGCAGTTGCAGATTATAATGCAAACATGGGCGGGGTTGATTTGTCTGATAACCTTTTGGTTCATTTTTCGACTGCAAGAAATAGACTGAAGAAATATTACAAGAAAGTATTTCGACATTTGTTAGACATGTCTGTTCTAAATTGCTATATTACTTATTGAGCTCTTGGGGGGAGGGTTGTAAGACGTGAGTTTATTTAGAGGATTAGTGAAAGGCTGATCATCAAATATGCTGAAGAAAGACCTGTTCCCTTGCGCAGGCCCCCGCGACTTGCAGCGAAACCTTCGCGGATGATTGGCAGGCACTTTCCTGATTATTGTCCACCTACAGACAAAAAGAAGAGGCCTCTAAGGACTTGTGCACAGTGCCGGAAGAACAACATAAGAAAGGAGAGCTCATATTGGTGCAAGGACTGTGAAGTAGGATTGTGTGTAGGCCCTTGCTTTAGGGAATGGCACACAAAAGAATAATAATACATATATGTATATTGCTCATTCAGTATTTTGAAGCCTTTTGAAATGAAATAATAGAAGTATTAATTGTTTTTTTTATTCCAACATTTAATTAAGATTCCTACTTTTAACTATATATATGAATTATAAGCATAAAAAAATTATATTAACTTTGAAAAATGTTATTTTCATTAGTAAAATAAATTTTTGAATATACTTACCCGGTGATCATGTAGCTGCAGCTCTGCTGCCCGACAGAAAAAACCTACGGGCGGGATACGCCAGCGATCGCTATACAGGTGGGGGTGTACAACAACAGCGCCATCTGTCGAGTAGGTACTCAAGTACTTCTTGTCAACAAAGAACCAATTTTCTCCTCGGTCCACTGGGTCTCTATGGGGAGGAAGGGTGGGTCCTTTAATTCATGATCACCGGGTAAGTATATTCAAAAATTTATTTTACTAATGAAAATAACATTTTTCAATATTAATCTTACCCGGTGATCATGTAGTTGATTCACACCCAGGGGGGTGGGTGGAGACCAGCATACATGTTAACATTAGAAGCTAAGTATCCCGTATTTCATTTTAGCAGTTATTCAAAATAACAAACATAAAATTAATAAGTACCTGGTAAGGAAGTCGACTTGAACCATTACTCTGCCTTTTAAAGTACGTCTTCCTTACTGAGCCTCGCGATCCTCTTAGGATGCTGAACGACTCCTAGGTGCTGAAGTATGAAGGGCTGCAACCCATACTAAAGGACCTCATCACAACCTCTAATCTAGGCGCTTCTCAAGAAAGAATTTGACCACCCGCCAAATCAACTAGGATGCGAAAGGCTTCTTAGCCTTCCGTACAACCCAAAAACAACAATAAAAAGCATTTCAAGAGAAAGATTAAAAAAGGTTATGGGATTATGGGAATATAGTGGTTGAGCCCTCACCTACTACTGCACTCGCTGCTACGAATGGTCCCATGGTGTAGCAGTTCTCGTAAAGAGACTGGACATCTTTAAGGTAAAATGATGCGAACACTGACTTGCTTCTCCAATAGGTTGCATCCATTACACTCTGCAGAGATCTGTTTTGTTTGAAGGCCACTGAAGTAGCGACAGCTCTAACTTCATGTGTCCTTACCTTCAGCAAAGCATGGTCCTCCTCATTCAGATGAGAATGGGCTTCTCTAATCAAAAGTCTGATGTAATAAGAAACTGCGTTCTTCGACATCGGTAAAGCAGGTTTCTTAATAGAACACCATAAAGCTTCTGATTGTCCTCGTAATGGCTTCGTACGTCTTAAATAGTACTTAAGAGCTCTTACTGGGCATAGCACTCTCTCTTGTTCGTTTCCAACCAAACTGGACAGACTTGGAATCTCGAACGATTTGGGCCAAGGACGAGAAGGGAGTTCGTTTTTAGCTAAAAAACCAAGCTGTAAGGAACATGTAGCCGTTTCAGATGTAAATCCTATGTTCCTGCTGAAGGCGTGTATCTCACTGACTCTTTTAGCTGTTGCTAAGCAAACGAGGAAAAGAGTCTTCAAAGTGAGATCTTTAAAAGAGGCTGATTGAAGCGGTTCGAACCTTGCTGACATCAGAAACCTTAAAACCACGTCTAAGTTCCAACCTGGTGTGGCTAACCGACGCTCCTTTGAGGTCTCAAAAGACTTAAGGAGGTCCTGTAGATCTTTGTTGTTGGAAAGATCTAAGCCTCTGTGGCGGAAGACTGCTGCCAACATGCTTCTGTAACCTTTGATCGTAGGAGCTGAAAGGGATCTTACCTTCCTTAGGTGTAAAAGGAAGTCAGCTATCTGTGTTACAGAGGTACTGGTTGAGGATACTGAATTCGCCTTGCACCAGCTTCGGAAGACTTCCCATTTTGACTGGTAGACCTTGAGAGTGGATGTCCTCCTTGCTCTGGCAATCGCTCTGGCTGCCTCCTTCGAAAAGCCTCTAGCTCTTGAGAGTCTTTCGATAGTCTGAAGGCAGTCAGACGAAGAGCGTGGAGGCTTGGGTGTACCTTCTTTACATGCGGCTGACGCAGAAGGTCCACTCTTAGAGGAAGAGTCCTGGGAACGTCTACTAGCCATTGCAGTACCTCGGTGAACCATTCTCTCGCGGGCCAGAGGGGAGCAACCAACGTCAACCTTGTCCCTTCGTGAGAGGCGAACTTCTGCAGTACCTTGTTGACAATCTTGAACGGGGGGAACGCATAAAGGTCTAGATGGGACCAATCCAGAAGAAAGGCATCTATGTGAACTGCTGGGTCCGGAATCGGAGAGCAATAATTTGGGAGCCTCTTGGTCATCGAGGTAGCGAACAGATCTATGGTGGGCTGACCCCACAGGGTCCATAGTCTGTTGCAAACATTCTTGTGAAGGGTCCATTCTGTAGGGATGATCTGACCCTTCCGGCTGAGGCGGTCTGCCATGACATTCATGTCGCCTTGAATGAACCTCGTAACAAGCGATATGTTTCAATCTCTTGACCAGGTGAGGAGGTCCCTTGCGATCTCGAACAACGTCATCGAATGAGTCCCTCCTTGCTTGGAGATGTACGCCAAGGCTGTAGTGTTGTCGGAGTTCACCTCCACCACCTTGCCTAGAAGGAGGGACTTGAAGCTTCTCAAGGCCAGATGAACTGCCAGTAGCTCCTTGCAGTTGATGTGTAGTGCTCTTTGATCCGGATTCCACGTGCCCGAGCATTCCCGACCGTCCAGTGTCGCACCCCAGCCCGTGTCCGATGCGTCCGAGAAGAGAAGGTGGTCGGGGGTCTGAACAGCCAGTGGTAGACCTTCCCTGAGAAGAATGTTGTTCTTCCACCAAGTCAGTGCAGACTTCATCTTCTCGGAGATAGGAACTGAGACCGCTTCTAGCGTCATGTCCTTTCTCCAGTGAGCAGCTAGGTGATAATGAAGGGGTCGGAGGTGGAGTCTCCCTAACGCGATGAACTGGTCCAGCGATGAAAGCGTCCCTATCAGACTCATCCACTGTCTGACTGAACATCGGTTCCTCTTCAGCATGCTCTGGATGCATTCTTGGGCTTGACTGATTCTGGGGGCCGACGGAAAAGCCCGAAAAGCTTGACTCTGAATCTCCATACCTAGATAGACTATAGTTTGGGATGGGACGAGTTGGGACTTTTCTATATTGACCAGGAGACCCAATTCCTTGGTCAGATCCAGAGTCCACTTGAGATTCTCCAGACAGCGACGACTTGATGCAGCTCTTAAAAGCCAGTCGTCCAAATAGAGGGAGGCTCTGATGTCTGCTAAATGCAGGAATTTGGCAATATTCCTCATCAGTTTGGTAAACACTAGAGGTGCCGTGCTTAGGCCAAAGCACAGGGCTTGGAACTGGTAAACCACCTTCCCAAAGACAAACCTTAGGAAAGGTTGGGAATCTGGGTGGATGGGGACGTGAAAGTACGCGTCCTTTAGGTCTAACGAGACCATCCAGTCTTCCTTCCTGACCGATGCTAGCACCGACTTCGTCGTCTCCATGGTGAGCGTCTGCTTGGTGACAAAGACATTTAGAGCACTGACATCTAGCACCGGTCTCCACCCTCCTGTCTTCTTCGCTACTAAGAAGAGACGGTTGTAGAAGCCCGGGGATTGATGGTCCCGGACTATGACTACCGCTCCCTTTTGTAGCAAGAGAGACACCTCTTGCTGTAAAGCTAGCCTCTTGTCCTCCTCTCTGTACCTGGGAGAGAGGTCGATGGGAGTTGTTGCTAGAGGGGGCTTGCGCAAGAATGGAATCCTGTACCCCTCTCTGAGTAACTTCACAGACTGTGCGTCTGCACCCCTGTTCTCCCAGGCCTGCCAGTAGTTCTTGAGCCTGGCTCCCACTGCTGTCTGGAGAAGATGGCAGTCAGACTCTGCCTCTTGAGGACTTGGAACCCTTCTTCTTGTTGCCACGTTGACTATCGGCACGGGTACCTCCTCTGCTGGAGGTTCTGCCACAAAAGGGCGGAATGAACCTAGACGCTGGTGTGTCCATCCTAGGTCTAGGCACGGAAGGTAAAGCTGTGACTTTACGTGCGGATGACGCCACCAGGTCATGGGTGTCTTTCTGGATCAACGAGGCGGCAATCCCCTTGATCAGCTCTTCAGGAAAGAGACACTTGGATAGCGGAACAAACATCAGCTCTGACTTCTGACATGGTGTGACTCCCGCCGACAAGAAGGAGCAAAGGTGATCTCGCTTCTTAAGAACTCCAGACACGAAAGAAGCCGCAAGCTCGCCAGACCCATCCCGAATGGCTTTGTCCATGCAGGACATGATGAGCATGGCCGAGTCCTTATCCGAAGGGGAGGTCTTTCTGCTCAACGCTCCCAAACACCAGTCCAGGAAGTTAAAGATCTCAAACGCACGGAAAACTCCCTTCAAAAGATGGTCCATGTCCGAAGAAGTCCAGCAAATCTTGGACCGTCTCATAGCCAGTCTGCGGGGAGAGTCTACCAGACTTGAGAAGTCGCCCTGGGCAGAGGCAGGAACTCCCAAGCCGAGAACCTCTCCTGTGGCATACCATACGCTAGATCTGGAAGCAAGCTTGGCCGGGGGAAACAAGAAGGTTGTCTTCCCAAGTTGCTTCTTGGCCTGCAGCCACTCTCCCAGTACCCTTAAAGCTCTCTTGGACGAGCGAGCGAGTACGAGCTTCGTAAAGGCAGGAGCTGCTGACTGCATGCCTAAAGCGAACTCAGAGGGAGGTGAGCGTGGAGCTGCAGACACAAACTGGTCCGGATACAACTCCTTAAACAGGGCAAGGACTTTCCTAAAGTCTAAGGAGGGAGGCGTAGTCTTGGGTTCATCTATGTCGGAGTGTTGATCGTCCAAATGCGCAGCTTCGTCGTCATCAGAGATTCCTTCATCCGAATGCTGAGGAGGAAGCGGCAAAGGAGGAGAAGAAAGCTGAACGGCTGAATCCGGCAGCACGGGTGCATGCGTAGCTGCACTGGATCCAACATCATGCCGCTGCTGGTCAGTCTGAGAGCTGGCAACAACAAAAGCGGAGTGGTGGTGCGTGGTGGGGACTGTCGTGGGTTGCGGAGACTGACGCATCGCGTCAAAACACGGCAGCTTGACTGCACCTTCCCACTGCTGATGCGGTAGCTCACGCATGTCAACAGAGGGTGCCGCACGTCGGCTAACGTCAACATGCGTCTGGCAGGGTCAACTGCGCATCGGTGGTGGAGCTCTCACAGCCGGAGTGTGGGAGCAGGCAGCCGCAGTGTCAGCTGAGCGCACAACCGAGGCAGGTTGTAGGTTAACGGGTGCAGCGTCAACCTTCTCAGCACGATACTCCTGCATGAAGGAAGCTAGCTGAGTCTGCATAGACTGCAGCAAAGACCACTTAGGGTCTACAGCGGTTGGTGCGGCAACAGACGGAGTGATTGCCTGCTACGGAACCACTCTACCTCTCTTGGGAGGTGTGCAGTCTTCGGAAGACTGCGGCGAGTCCGAACTGACCCAGTGGCTACACCTGGGCCGTTGGACTCGCTCGGAAGGGACCTTGCGCTTGAGAGGTCGTGAGACCTTGGTCCAGCGTTTCTGTCGAGAAACCTCTTCCGCAGACGAGGAATGAATGGGCTCACTCGTCTGTTTGTGGGTGGGACGATCTCTACAAGATACGTCCTCAACCACGGAGGGAACGTCTGTCCGCTGATCAAGGCCTGTCGAACCCTTTGGTCGTACGACATTGCTTCTCCCCAGGGCTTGGGAGCTTGCAAGAGGTCCCGGACTGGGAGGACAACAGGCACGAACAGACGCACCCTCATGCGTAACACTGACACTTTTCACTGCACTTGCACTCACTACACTTCCCACTGCACTTTTCTCCTTTAACTCTTTGACGTCAGCCAAGAGTTGATTGCGGTCATTCGCTAATGACTCAACTCTGTCACCAAGAGCCTGAATGGCACGCATCATATCCGCCATCGAGGGTTGATGAGAGCTAGTAGAAGGGTCGGGTGTAACCACTACAGGGGAAGGAATAGGTTGTGGGGCATGGGGAGAGGAAAAATCAATAGAGCGAGACGAACTCCTCCTGATCCTATCCTTCTCTAGCCTACGTGCATTCTTAAGGAATTCTTTAAAATCTAATTCCGAAAGCCCCGCGCATTCCTCACATCGATCTTCCAATTGACAGGTTTTACCCCTACAATTGGAACAAACGGTGTGAGGATCTATAGAGGCCTTCGGAAGACGCCTAGAACAGTCCCTAGCGCTACACTGCCTGTACTTGGGGACTTGAGTAGGGTCAGACATCTTGAATTAGTCAAAGGGGGAAATCCAAAATCTATCCAAGTCGTCAACAAATAATCCAAAATCTAATCAATGAAAGTGATAAAGTATTGATGATAACTTCTGTACAGCGAAAGCTAATAACTAGAGAGAATACTTCACCAAATAGCGTGAAAATCAACTCCAGAAACAACAGCGTATCAAGTAGGTCT
The DNA here is from genome assembly GCF_036898095.1 of Palaemon carinicauda. Lineage (NCBI taxonomy): Eukaryota > Metazoa > Arthropoda > Malacostraca > Decapoda > Palaemonidae > Palaemon > Palaemon carinicauda. The sequence continues at coordinate 30,218,915 of NC_090761.1, forward strand.
TGCCGGTGGCACGACAGAGAGAAAATTGGTTCTTTGTTGACAAGAAGTACTTGAGTACCTACTCGACAGATGGCGCTGTTGTTGTACACCCCCACCTGTATAGCGATCGCTGGCGTATCCCGCCCGTAGGTTTTTTCTGTCGGGCAGCAGAGCTGCTGCTACATGATCACCGGGTAAGATTAATATTGAAAAATTATCATTAGTGAAATGACCACTCAGGGCAAAAAAAGCGTGACGGTACGGTAGCGGCAACGTGATCCAGGGGGGACGCTTAACAGGTTAAGGAAACTGTAATATATGTTAGGATGATTTGCCTTAGTTGCAGCAATTTATTATAAATTCCAAAGTGAATTTATCTTTCTTCCTGACAAACCTAAAGACCAAATTTCAGATTTCCAGTTTATTAAACACTGGTTGAAAAATGTCTCCATAAAATCTGAAGTAAATCCTGTAAATCTTCCTTTGCACAAAAATTAGCTTATTCAGAAAGTATCTTGAAATTTTCGGTGATAAATCAGTGCTGAATCTCATATTTTTCTACTAAATTTCTTATCCCTGATCTAGATATTAAATCTCTGCACGGTTATTCAATTCGTTTGTTATGCAGGTTGCCCTCGGATAGGATCAATTCCCAGATCTCTGATCCATGGAATTCCCTAAACTCTAGCCGGTCGAGCCATTAGGCCAATTGGATCCTGAAGAGGGGGGATGATATCATCTCTCACTTTGCCAGACAGGTGGGATAAGAGGAGGTGCTATACGCGAGGAACACCAGTCTGAAGCCTTAGCAACAACTACAGCTTTTGGGGCAGCAGCAGTCGCAGCAACAATTAGTGCGCAATTGCATTTTGAAGGGAATCCTCTTTGTAATGGTAGAGAGTAATATTTGAAACTATTCAATTACATTGGTCTGGTATACACTGCATAAGATTTTTCATAATTCTAACCATCACCTGCATTCAGATCTTCCCGGACAGTACGAGGTATGAAACTAATTCTAATAGACATGCCTTCTTCACCATGAGGCTCAATACTACAGAGCATTCTAGAAGTTTTATTCCCACTAAGACTAAGTTATGGAATGATCATCATAATCAGGTACTAGTTGAATTGGTAGAACTTCAAAAGTTCAAACTTGCAGCAAATATTATGATGTTGAACAGGCTGATATGTCTCTTTTTATAGTTTAAATATGCAAGAGCTATTTTAATGTTGTTACTGTTCTTGGAATATTTTATCTACCTCTCTTGTAGTTTGTTTATTTGCTTCTTTTCTCTCCTCACTGGGGTATTTTTTCCTTTTTGGAGCCCTTGGGGTTAAAAAGCACCTTGCTTTTCCCACTAGGGTTGTAGCGTAGCTAATAATAATAATAATAATAATAATAATAATAATAATAATAATAATACAGTAACAATAATAATAATAATTACCATACATCACTATTGTATAGCATTGTATAGATATCCTCTGATATTTTTATGACTATATCTCTAATGTTGATAATTCCATTTTCCTCCTTTAAGGCAAACATTCTTTTTAGCAATTTGATGTTTCTTCATTTCTTCAGTTTCCTCAATTTTGCTCTGATTGTGTTTACAGATGTCTTGGGTTTTTAGTTAGTTTTGTATAGTTCTGCTAATTCTATTTCATCTCTCTGTGATTTTACCCTCACTTCCATTCTTTTCTTTATCAGGTTTTTGGTCTTTTCTTACCATTTTCCTTGATCTTCTTTAGGAACTTTTCCACCTAGCTCTTATACTGATTCTAAAACAAAATTAGTTAATTTATCTTCCTTTTTTCTTTGTTTGCTTCCATTTCATCATATAGCTAGGAGTACCTGTTTTATATCATCACACAACTCATTAGATTTTTTTCTCTTATTACAGGAGTGTTTATTTTCTTTCTTAAAATTAGTTTTTCTCTTTCTTTCCTTTGATAAAAAAAAAATTAGTTTCTCACCAATGTATGATTGCTTGTTTAACCTGTCACAATCTTTAATTAAATTCACTTTTAACTGAGAATATCTATTTCATTTTTCATTTCCCCATTTGGGCTTCTTTCTGTCTATTTTCTATTTCCTTTGACAGAAGAATTTTTATGATTTTAGGATCATTTTTTTTTCCAGTAAATTCCTAAAGCATAAAACCTCTGTGATTTCATCTGCATACTCCAAATTTACACACTGTTGATTATCTTCGCTTCTTTCAACCTACTTTAGCATTAAAATCATCATCATCATCTCCTCCTACACCTATTGATGCAAAATACCTCGGTTAGATTTCGCCAGTCATCTCTATCTTGAGATTTTAATTCAATACTTCTCCATTCATCATCTACTTCACGCTTCATAGTCCTCAGCCATGTAAGCCTGGGCCTTCCAACTCTTCTAGTGGCTTGTGGAGACCAGCTGCACGTTTGGTGAACTAATCTCTCTTGGGGAGTGCGAAGAGCATTCCCATATCATCTCCATCTACCACTCATCATGATCTCATCCACATATGGTACTTGATTAATCTCTCTTATAGTTTCATTTCCAATCCTGTCCTGCCATTTAACTGCCAATATCCTTCTGAGGGCTTTGTTCTCAAATCTACTAAATCTATTGAAGATTGTTTCACTGTCATACCATGACTCAGGTCCATAGAGTAACACCGATCTCTCTAAACTGATATATAGTCTGATTTTTATATGTAATTTCAGGCAATTTGATTTCTAAATTTTACTTAACCTAGCCATTGTCTGATTTGCTTTTTTCAATCTTTCACTAAACTCAAATTCTAAAGACCCTGTATTGGAGATCATAGTTCCTAAATACTTGAATGATTCTACATCATTAATCCTTTCTCCTTCCAATGATATTTCATCTTACATTGCATACTCCATTCTCATAATCTCTGTCTTTCTTCTATTTACCTTTAGCCCATCCTCCTGTGATATTTCATGCATTCTGGTAAGCAAGCATTGCAAATCCTGTGGTGTTCTGCTAACAAGGACAGGATCACAGGCATACTCTAGGTCTGCTAAATTCCTATCACCAATCCAGTCCAATCCCTCTCCACCATCTTTGACCATTTTACACATTAAAAAATCCATGAGGAGGATAAACAACATAGGTGACTACAGATTCCTTTGGAGTACTCCGCTGTTCACTGGAAATTCATTTGATAAGACTCCATTCACATTAATGTGCACTTGCTATGATCATGAAGACTTAATCAAATTTACATATTTATGAGGAATTCCATAATAACGCAGGTCTCTACACAAAATTGGCTGTTGCACACTATCAAAGACTTTTTCATAGACCACAAAAGTCATCAAAAGTGGATTTCTATAGTCTATGCATTGCTGCAAGTCTTAAAATGAAAATTTGGTCAGAGCAACAAATATATTATTTCGAAGAAAATATTTCTCCCATTGGTGTAATTTCATAGGATAAATATAATCTACTATCAGAGATGAAATAAAACTAGCCTAGATTCAAATTTACACTAAGTAGTACTCATAACAACTGATACAGATCCACAAAATAATTTGTATCGTTACATGATATTTCGATAATGGGATTACTAATACTAATCGTTAGTATTATTAGTAGTATTGCCCGCTCGCTCTCTGCTGGTAATATGACGTCACCAGACATATGATATTACTCGACAGATATTAAAACTTTTCTTGATGTATTTATTACTGAAAATGGATACTGTATATTATCAATAAAAGAAAATACCCACTTACCAAGATACATCAGTTCAATTTTCATACAAGAAAATTTATTATTTACAAGGAAATATTTGTCCCATTACTGTACCATTTCCCACATATTTTAGGATCATCACAGTAAAAAAAAAAATGGTTGTTAAGTCAAACAGTCATAAGTAGCAGAGGTCGTCATTCGATGACTACCTGTACATTTGCATATTTCTATGATGAAACAAATCATTTAATGGCATATGTGTGGTTGACAAATTAATATGTGTGGTTGATAATATAATATAAAATCTAGCAAGTGCATGGGTAAAGTATCCATACTCCATTTAGCTAGATAAAAACGGTCAAGAAAGTGAACTGCATAAAATAATCCCACTGATATTTTATAAACTTTTTAAAAAATACTTCAACGAGATAATATAAAAATAAGACAGAAAAACCAGACAACACTAGGTTCATACTCACACGTTGAAGTTTGGCTACTTTTCTGTGATACATATCCACTTCAATTCTCAATGCATTATTTTCCCTTGCTAAAATATCAGCTCGCTCCTGCAGATGACCTTCACTGCTATCCGTTTGCCCAGACACAATTCTTAGGATGGAAAAAGGTATTAAGGTCAATGAAAATAATCAAATGATATAAATTAAGACCTAAATAATGATTGATTGATTGATTAGAGGTTTTCTGGCATCCTGACACCTAGATCATTAACGCCGATATCGTCTATTGTAAACACAAAAAAATAAGGATATTCAATTAAAACCATTAAAGCAAAGATGTCATTTTAAAAGTTAAATATCTTTCAGAAAACCTGCTTTTGAAATAAAGCTGAAAATGCCACTAGCATGGTAGGACACATCATGTCCAAGAATCTTGGCAAGGATGAACCTGCCATCCTCACCTCAAGCCTCAAGCAGATATCTATTTCTTTCTATTATATGTGGGGCATTCGGTCAACAAATGCCTCGCTGTCAATTATAGCAAACAGTCGTCGCAATATGGATGATGTTGCCCAGCCAGCAAAATCTCATGTGTCATCCTAGTGTGACCAATGCGGAGACAACAAAGTTGTCTCCCACTTTCAGTTGTACCTCCAAGGTGATATAACAAATACTTATTTTTCTCATCTTATTTTCAAGTAAAATATCCCAATGCTGTTGCCATTTATTATAAATAAAAATTCTCAATTGTACATAAAAAATCATTACTGGGAATGGGATACCTTCTTGGTAGCAACTCAGTTGCAGCATTCTTGGCCAGTGAATCTGCCTTCTCATTTCCAGACACACCTACGTGTGCCGCAACCCAGTAAAATCGAACTGTTATACCTTTCATACCAATAATTAAAAGCCACTTTAAAATCTTTAACACTAAAGGATTATTGGAATTAAAAATTTCTAAAGCTTGTAGGAAATTTCTTGCATCACTAAAAATTGTAAAATTGCCCTCGTCTTGTAACGCTATTTTCTCAATAGCCGTTAGTATGCCATATAGTTTGGCAGTAAATATACAGGATGCTAGAGGAAGTGCACCCCTACACTCCTATATACTCCAAATCCAATGCCAGCATCAGATTTGGAGCCATCAGTATATATAAAAGTCAATTCCCTGCGTTCTTCAACATGTTCCATAAAGAGCAAAAAACAAATGGCACTATAAAAGTGGTACCATTCCGGGACCATAAGTCTCTCCCTCTATAGCAATCGTATGTTCTTCTTCCAGAACTTACCTTATTTTTCTTGTCTTTGCCTCTCTATCATTTTATTTTCTTATAGCATCACTTTTTTTTATAACATTATTCCATAACTTTTCTTATTTCCTCACAACACTTCTCTCTGGCTGTCTGAACTTGCAGGAGTCCATGGATGAATTTTACCACTGCACAGTACATGCCAAAAAGAAACACAAAAATGGCCAAAGCAATCACAAATAACAGAAAACAACAGATCACTTCAGGAGCAAAAATACAACATCCACTCTTCAAGGGAAGCAAGATGTTACTAATTTCCCTGGCTATAATTAGTTTTTGTATGGTGGACTTTGGTCAATTACTGGTTCTACTAAGAGCAAAAACTGTCAAAAATCACCATATATAATATAAATATATATATATATATATATATATATATATATATATATATATATATATATATATATATATATATATATATATATATATATATATATATATATATATATATATATATATATATATATATATATATATATATGACAATGAAATAACCAGCACTTGTAGAATAAACAAATACAATATTACCAAGTTGCATACATTTGAAAGCATAACACCCACTCTTTAAAGGGTTACAACTCTCTTTAAACACCTCTACAAGCTATTATAAGTGCTCAATTAGGTTTTCCACACTTGCTCGTGATTTTTTAATGTTAAAAGATTGGAAATATTGAGTGATTCAAAAACGCTTTTTTTCATGATTTTTCAGTTCAGTGGGGCACTAAATATTTTCTGCCATTTATCAATGGGGTTTGCAAAGTTAATTGTTGATGTTTTCTGCCATTTATTTATGTGTTTTGTAAAGTGTGTATGTTTTCTGCCACTTATTAATGTTTTCTGCCGTTTGACATCCTCCTCTGTCACTCTCAGATATCGCCACGCTTCAAAGGTAAGGCTCCACATTTTTGTTATTGCATTTCCATTTATTATTGTATTGTTATACTTTCTGTTCTAACTATACATTCAATCTACAGGTTATTAACAGTTAGGTTATTACTGAATGATCCAAACGGTTGTATTTCATTGTGTTAGTGGAGTTTAGCCTAATTAAAAATATTTAAGGTGGTGTTTTTTGTAGGGCTTGGAACAAATTAGGCTATTTACATGTAAAAGGCAACTCACAAGGAAAAAAATAGTACGAAAGCCACTACAGAACCAATTAATTTTGTATTGTGAGGCATTACTGTATTGTAAATCAGATGTGAGCAACTGACTTACACAAAAACAAAAGATATTTCAAGCTTGTGGAAAAAAATAATAAATTCTGTATTCCTATTGAGAAAGTTAAAAATAAAACAATGACAAAGAAAAAAGTTGAAGAAAATAAAGGTTGATATTGATGTTTTTTCCTGCTGGCACTATTTGGAGATCAGCAGACTCCAGATAAACAACAGTATGACAAAATATACAAGTTAACCATCTGGAGCTTGGAGAGTACTGAACCTTTATTTCATATACAGTAAGTCCCCAACATATGGTTGTGATGTGTTCCCAGCTTAGGTTCTCAAGTCCAAAAGTTATCAAGTTCGGCATGATTAATTTAGGCCTTCAGTTCTTGACCCTGAAATTCCTAATCTCCATTGTTTTCACTCTGCTGGTTTTTCTACCAGTGAGCTAGCCTACATATGAATCATGAATATCTACATCTACTTCTGTTTAGTAAAATATTATCAACAGAAGTTAAAGCATTCTTTATTTATTGCCAGCACAGCTTCTTATCTTGTAAAGTCCTCAAGTCAAATACTCTTATCTTGGAGCTTTACTGTACCCGTATTTCAAGGGTATATCTGGAAATTTTCTCATGACGAATGTGGTAACTTATGATTCATTGGTTAATATGAATAAAATAACTATATGAAACAACAGCTTTTATAACAATCCAAATTGGTACTGTTTCATAATCTTGGTTGTAATTTACCCTGATGATACTACACTTTTCAACTTTTTGAAAATACTTTCAGATACTTTCACAAGTTTTTGTCATTTATCCCTAATTTACCAAATCCAAGAATATCACATGGTAATTCCCTTAACGATTTGAGCTCCAACCCCTCCAAAAAACCTTGCATAAACTCCAGGCCATTTTATTTAACTCATCCTAGCACAAAAACATTGAAGATATTTAATAAGGTCACATATTTTGCAAAATTTCTATATGCTAAAATAATATAAGAGAAATAAGAATATCAATAACTTTCCATAAAATGCATCCAAACACTGAAGGTAGCAGAAACATCCAGACATGGAATATGCCCAATGACACTCAAAGTCTCTCTTTATAGTTTATATCTGAAAGTTCTATTTTAATGTTACTGTTCTTAAAATATGTCATATTAATTTTTCATGACTTCTTTCATAGTTTATTTCCTTATTTCCTTTCCTCACTGAGCTATTTTTCCCTATTGAAGCCCTTGGGCGTATAGCAGCCTGCTTTTTGGAGTAGGGATGATGCTTAGCTAGTAATAATAATAATAATAATAATAATAATAATAAAAATAATAATAATAATAATAAAATGAAAATGGACTTCGGATTTTAATGTTATTTACACTTATTTATTGTTGATATCTGATACATGTACTAAGTGGAGCTTTTAAGAAAGTCAGTATTGCACTTTTCTCATATTGAAAGAGTTACACTGATCAGAAAAACTTTATGGGGGATAACTTTTAGACATGGCATTAAACTAAATCAAAAGTTACTTTTATTAACAGCTTAAGAAAGTTTTACCAGATCCTAACCCAGTCGTAAGATGAAGAGCCAGAAATTAAAGTGTGCGCATCTACATATTCTGCTATATTTCCTTTGAATCTTTAGGTAAGAGGAGACTCTCATATTCAACTCCTCATGCTAGATATGAAGTTGTGTTAATTCTATAATACTCCGATGTTATCATAAGGCATTGAGATAAATTTATCCTCTCAAGCATCATGTTGATCAAATCTACATTAAAACTACTTCAATACAGTATATAAAAAAATAACTGAAGGAGGAAAGGAAACTATGAGTTAGCTCAGTGTTGATGCCATCTTACTTCAAAGCACAACAGAGAATCAGAAATTAATCAAGAAAACTTACCTTTGGCTCAAAAGTTCTTTGGGAGTTGAAATTTCCTTTGGACTTCCTAGCCTGCTCAAATCTGGCTGTGATTTTGAGAGACTTGACTTTGTTAGATCAATATGTTCAGACTTTTCAGAATCATCTTGTCGCCAAATTGGATATGCAGGTGGAGGATAATTGTTGTAATTCACTGTTATATCCATGTCACTTAACAATGGCAACTGAGATGTATTTTTACTGGCTGTACCTACACTTTCCAGCATGTCTATGGCACTATTTGAACTTGAACCACTTTGGTTGTTCTTTCCACTTCTTCCATCTCGGTTCAACAGATGTTTCAATACCTCAGATTGATCTAAATACGATGATGGAATATCAGGTAAATCAGTTGCTGTATGAAACTTCATAGCAGAACTACGTGCTGATAACTTGGGAGAGCCAGGAATGCTATCACTTAAATACGATGGTACTGATGTCTTCTGGGTTAGTGTCGAGTCCAAGAGAAGTGGGGAACTCATGAGGGAAGAGCTGAAGTTGATGGTGTCTGTTACAGTATTCAGTGTGGAGGACCTAAAAAAAAAGTAAAATTAATTGAGAAAAAGATACATACTGTATAAAAACAAGGTAATCTAGTCACAATACATGAACATGGCTGTACATTAAATATGCAGTTAATGCTAGCAATATTATTCTTTTGAATTTTAACCTTTAATAAGTTCACTAGATTCAAATTTGAAACTGGCAATGTAAAAAAAAAAATTATGCTGGTATAGGCAAATTGAGTTCTAGCATACTTGGGTCATAAGATTTTCAGGCATCCAACAGCTTACTCATGAACATTTTCAGGATACTAAATAGCCAGTCAGATTTTTTCTATGGGCTTTAACCTTATCTCTTTTAATGGACCACCCCCTACACAAATCATTTTTTCAGGTAATGGCCATTTTGAATTTCCTCTGGACTTTGTCTTTACCCCTTGATTGGGAGGCAAAGAATCCCCCCCCCAAAAAAAAAAATTTCACCTAATTCTCTGGTCTTTTTTGGTAATGTCTTACTTGAAAGTGGGCTGACATTACTAAAATAACTCTGAAAAAATGTGAACTACCTATTCATAACTCACTCAGAACCATAAATTAATGAACATTTGGCGGCATTTTCGTTTGTTGATAAAATTAACTACACCCGCCGACATAGGCCTCAACCAGACTCGCATGATTTGGCATAAGCTATTGTGTGACATCACGGAGAGACAACTTGACTCTGCCACACAGTTTATCTACAATCTGCTAACCATGTGAAAAATGGATTCAGACTAGCAGGAAGCACAGCACAGATTTAAGTGATTTTTCTTTAGATTTGGATGATGTAAACAAAGATGTAGTATATAACAAGGATCAGTATTCAGCAATTCTGGAACTGTATCAGTTTGAACCATATGAAGAAAGTAGCCAGGAAAACAGCAAAAAAGTTGAGATTGTCCATTAAGAAATAGGAAATATAGACACAAAACATTTCTTCATTGAAAAAACAAATCAGTGTCAGCTTTGAGTGGAGGTAGCTAAAAATTCAACACACTAGGTGTTTCTGGACAGAGCTTTCAGATACAAAAAAGGATATTAAACAGTACACTTATCTTTACACAATCTGCAATAAATAGAATGTCACATAGTAAATTTGTCAAATCAAAATCTACATTAAATAATATAAGCACATGAAATATTGTGGACTATAATGTATTGTTTAATTCTAGGTATTTAAACAAAATTTTGTTTAATTTATTATGCAGGATGGAATCAAATATTACTCAAATAAAATAACAAGCTGGAAACAATTAGATAAAATTGATGAAAGTAAGGAAAATAAATTGTAAGGATAACATTAAAATCTAATGTAGAGATATGGTGTTAATCTACGAACATATAAGGATGAGAGTTGAAGGGAGTTACAAGGATTTTGGATGTCTCAAAGACTTTTCAGTCTATCTGCAGAGACTCCATTTGCTCTTTGGTAGAGCAATTTTGTTTAAGCATTTAGAGAATTCTTATGATCTTGTTTAACTTATACTTGAACTCGTTTACAGTGATACTGTTTACTACGTCCACTGGAAGTCTATCAAAAGTAGTAAAACCTTTACTTACAATTGCCGAAACATACAAATTTTCCAACATACGATGTGAAATTTGATCAAATATTCGACTCAACACCCGAAGTAATTTCCACCATACAACGTTAAAGTTTATCGAAACATCGCAGTTTCATGGTTACCCCACTAGACGGCAGCACGTCGGAAGGGACGCCAGTTAGCATCGCGAGGGTCATTTCACATTTCTTCGCATCGTGTGGTTCTCCCATGTGCAGATCATAACTAACAGTGCTTAATACCTTCCTTTTTCACATTTCCTTCTTTATTTTATCATCATGGGTCCCAAGAAGGCTTGCGTGAGTGGTAGTGGTGGTGAAAAAAGGAAGATAGTAATGTGGAATGATCTTCCTAATCGGGTTGTTGAATCAGTAGAACTTCAAAAGTTCAAAGTGGGAGCAAATGCTTTTTTGTTGACCAGGCGGACATGAGTCTTTTTATAGTTTATATATGACATATTTGTTTTTGACGTTGTTAGTAGTTTGTATATGACATATCTGTTATGACGTTGTTACTTTTTTTAGAATGATTTATTGTTAATTTGTTCTCTTCAGTTATTTATTTCCTTATTTCCTTTCCTCACTGGGCTATTTTTCCCGATTGGAGTCCCTGGGCTTATAGCATCTTGCTTTTCCAATTAGGGTTGTAGCTTGGATAGTAATAATAATAATAATAATAATAATCTGGCAAAACAATATGGCTGGAACATGTCTACAATCTTGACGATCATTAAGCAAATGGTAGCCATCAAAGTTGGTCAAACCATCAAGGGGATCACCATTATCTCTAAACATCGCAGCTCTACCCTGGAAGAGATGGAATGTCTGTTGCTTATAAAGGACAAGGAGATTTCTGGCGATTCGATCACGGAAATGATCATACTGTACGTGAAAATACCAGTGCCATCTATTGCGACTTGATGGCGGCGGGCTCTGGGGGTGATGCGGGGGAGAGTTCAACAGAGAAATTCAAGGCGTCTCGCGGATGGTTCAAGAAATTCTAGAAACGGACCGGGATTCATTCAGTTGTACGGCACGGGGAGGCTTCAAGTGCAGACACCAAGCATTACCAAAAAAATTTTCAATTTTGCTGTATTGCTTCACAATTCGACAATATCTACTCGACTCATTTCAAAAACATTCTGAGAAGCCATACCAAGCAAACATCTTTAGGTAAATTCTTAATAAAATCTACAAAGCGGTTTAGTGATCGTGAGGAAGGAAGTGAAAGTGAAGCAAAGAAAAGAAAGCCTGAAGTGAGTGAAAGTGAAGAGACTAAGGGTGAAAGTTAGAAAAATATAAAATACTGTATAAAAATTAAATAAAAATAAATAAGCTAAGTTAGTTTAAAGTTCACGTAGTGTAAATTAGAGTAAATTACAGTAATTATCTCGGTCACCAACTTTACATCCACACCAACCATCTGCATCGCCAAGCCTACACCTCCATTCGCCTGTCTCAAAGATAGATAGTAAGTTGGCCATTCCACCATCCACCAGTTGAGATACTACCCCAAATGAGTTATGGGGTCCTTTGACTGGCCAGACAGTACTACATTGGATCCTTCTCTCTTTTTAAGGTTCATTTTCCCTTTGCCTATACACAAACCAAATAGCCTAGCCTATTCTTACATATTCTCCTCTGTCCTCGTACACCTGGCAACACTGAGATTACCAAATAATTCTTCTTCTCTCACGGGGTTAACTACTGCACTGTTATTTTTCAGTGACCACTTTCCTCTTGGTAAGGGTAGAAGAGACTCTTTAGCTATGGTAAGCAGCTCTTCTAGGAGGACACTCCAAAATCAAACCATTGTGCTCTAGTCTCGGGTAGTGCCATAGTCTCTGTAACATAGTTTCACACTGTCTTGGGTTAAAGTTCTCTTTCTTGAGGGTACACTCGGGCAAACTATTCTAACTTATTTCTCTTCCTCTTGCTTTTTAGTTTTTATAGTTTATACAGGAAATATTTATTCTAAAGTTACTGTTCTTGAAATATTTAACTTAGCTTTTTTTCCTTTCTTCACTGGGCTATTTTCCCTGTTGAAGCCCTTGGATTTATAGCATCCTGCTTTTCCAACTAGGGTTGTAGCTTAGCAAGTAATAATAATAATTTTAATGTGACAATAAAAACCCCTTTTATTGATTATTTATTTATAATTTATTTTTTAAACCTCAATTATACAGTATACTGTATTTGTTTCAGTGCTGTGCAATTATCTGCAGTATTTATCAAGGAGTTATCGTATGTTTCTGGGATGTGGAACTAATTAAACAAATTACTGTATTCTTATGGGAATACTTGACCCAACATGCAACTAGTTTAACAAGCGAAGTAGGTCCCGAAACAAATTAAATTTGTATGTAGACGTTACATATGAAAAGTAGTAATTGAATGAAAGCACAGGAAAAGACTGTAATGTAGTACAATTGGTTAAGTAGTGTGTTGGTCAACCGCAGGTATGTAATGGTTGGCGAGTTGATAGGTTAGGAGCAGCAAATATTGACGAAATCTCGTTTTTCGCGCCTGTCTCTGTTACCTAACCCCTTCGAAAAACGAGGGCTGGCATATTAAATTGCCTATTTGAGGAAAAATTTTAGTCCAGCTGACTAAATGTAAACATAAAGTTGTGGTTAAGTTCTCGGCAACCTTTAACTTTCTCTAACCTTTCGATAATTTTAATGGTAGTGTTAATAAAGGTAGTAATAACAATTCAATTACCATAATAATTTTTCATTAAAAACCCACTTGTATTCAAATTATCCTCACTTTTTCTAATCGCGAACTATCTCTGTCACATCGAACGTTATATTGGTAACTCAATTGTTCGATAACTTTTAATTTAAAACAGACTGATGATAAAAGTAACTAAACCATATTTACCTTACCTTTTATTGACACTTACATAATAAATAGCCTATGAGGAAAAATTCCATATTAACAAGGAAAGCAACTTTGATCTATGCGATTGATTGATTTATTGATGATCAGTTATCTGGCATCCTGACTCCCAAAGTCATTGATGTCAATATTATTTGTTATAAATAAAGAAATAAATAAATAAATGGTAATTCAGTTTAAAATAATGACAAAAACATCCTTATAACATTTAAATAGCTTTCAGAAGACCTGCTTCTGAAATAAATTTAAAAATACCACTAGTACAGTACGACACATCAAGTCCGAGAATCTTGGCAAAGATGAACCTGCAATCCTCAACCCAAGCCTCAAACAGACATCTATTTCTTTCAGTACTATAAGTGGGGCATTCGATCAACAACTGTCTCACTGTCAAGGGTACTAAACAGTCATCGCAATATGGTTGGTGTTGGCCAATTAGCAGAAACTCGCATGTCAACCAAGGTGTGACCATTGCGGAGACAACAAAGAGACGTCTCCCACTTTCGGCGCATCATGTTATACCTTCAAGTAGATATGACATTTGTTATTTCTCTCATTTTACTGCCATCTAGATTATACCAGTGCTTTTGTCAATTATTATGAAACAATTTCTTGATGGTAGGTAGGAAATCATTACTGTACAGGGAATGGGATACCTTCTTAGTAGCAACTCAGATGCAGCATTCTTTGCCAGTAAATCTGCTTTCTCATTCCCGGAGACACCTTCAAGTGCTGGAACCCAACAAAATCACTGTTATACCCCTCACTCCAATATTATAAACCCATTCTAAAATCCTTAAAACTAAAGAGTTACTAGAATTAAAAACTTCTATAGCTTGAAGGACACTACTTGCATCACTAAAAATGGTAAAATTACCATACGGTTCGGCAGTAATTATGGAAGCTATTAAAGGAAGTGCACCTCTACGGTTAAAACCATTACTATATACTCCAAATTCAACGCCAGCATCAGATTTAGAGCCAACAGTATATATAAAAGTTGATTCCCTATGTTCTGCAACATGTTCCATAAAAAAGATTTGGCTTCTAAGTCAGTCATATTCTTTTTAACACCAAAAAAATATTTACAAAAAGATATCTCGGGTAATTTCCACGGAGGAGTTGACAATATCTTAAATGGAAGCACCCTACTTCTAATTATAACAAGACTGTTCACTAACTATTTCACACAAAAACCATAAGGTTGAGGAGATTTGGGGTGCATCTCAAAGTATGTTGAGTGCCTTACATGGCTTGCATTATGAAAGGCTAAAGAATTTGGGAGTCTTTGCAACCTGAACAAATACCGAACAATAGAAGACTTTCAGCAAAGGTCTCAAAGTAACTCTCCAGAGTCAACAAGGAGGCTTGGGATAAGTGAAGTTCTAAAGGCTCCTGTGTCCAATCTGATACCAGTATGGTGTATAGAATCTAAAATCTTTAGTCAACTTGGGGTAGCTGATGAGTATATCTCACACCCATAACTAATTTTTGAAAAAATTAAGGCCTTGTATAATTTCAAAATAAGTTTTGCAGTCTGCTCCACATGATGTATGGGATAAAACGTTTAAAAGATTAAGAGCCTCAAGACACTACTTTTAACGCTTTCAAGTGAGGAACCAATGTAAGCCAACAATCAAATATCAATCCTAAAGATCTAGCCTCACTTACACATGGGATCCGTTGATCTTTGATGTACAGTATATATCTGGGTCTGGAAGAACTCCTCAAATACGATAGAAATGGACAACAGTAGTTTAGCTTGTTGAAAATTTAAATCCATTCATATCAGCCCACTGAATAATTTTGTCAATTGAGAGTTGTAGTTTTCTCTCAATCATTGTCATTCTAGATCCAGCAAATGATATGGAGAGATCATCTACAAATAGTGTTGAGAGAATATCTTGAGGAATGGCAGCGGATAGCCCATTAATTTCTTATGCAAATAGGGTTACACTTAGCACACTACTCTGGGGAACTCCTTCCTGATATTTTCCCTCCAATAGTTTCCCCAACTCTCACTTGAAAAAATCTATGTGAAATGAATGATTGAATGAACAATGATAGCTCTCCTCGTAATCCCAAATTATGAATGGATTTAAGAAGACCATATCTCCATGCAGTATTATATGCTTTTTCAAGGTGTAAAAAAAAAAAAAAAAAAAAAAAAAAAAAAAAAAAAAAAGACTTACATGATAATGTTTGGAAGCAAAGGCTTCACAAGTAAAGGACTCAAGTCGTATCAACACATGAGTCGTTGAATGCATTTTCCTAAATCCACACTGAATAGGTGATAAAACAACTTTCTTCTCCAGGTACCACACCAGTCTTGCATTGACCATCTCCTTACATAAACATGTCAATGCAATTGGTCGGTAGTTTGCTGCTAAAAATTTATCCTGACCAGGTTTTAAAAAGGCTAAAATAACGACTAGTTCCCAAACACTTGGATAACTATGATCATGCCATATTCTGTATATAATGCTTAAAATAAATAACTTGTATTAATATGTATATGTTTAATCATTGCATATGGAATTCCATCAGGTCCAGGGCCTGTATCATTGCAATTAGCAAGTACAGAATCAAATTCCCTTTTGGTAAAAGGATTATTGCAGGACTCTTCCTTTTCTGTTGCAACTTTACTGTTTCCATACTGGTAACCAGGAGATAATTTACACTTGCTTAATACATTGAAGAAATGACCAGCCAATGAATTGCTAACCTCAATTGCTCTAGTCACATACTGTCCATTCACCCTCAACACTGGTGGTGGGTTAGGGGTGAATTTTCCTGCTATTTTTTCTACTTTCCTCCACACAGAAGATGGTGGTGTTCTACTGTTAAAGGAGGAAACAAAAGACACCCAAGAATGGCGCCTAGCCTCTTTCATGGCACGACAGAACTGTGCCCTACATTTCTTGTATATAATTAAATTCTCCTCAGTACGGCATCTGCGCAATCGAGTTAAAGACTTTCTTGTTGCTATGTGCAGGGCATTAAGTTCTGAAGACCACCACAGGACTTTTCGTTGTTTGAATACCCGTTATTTTGGGAACTGTATTGACTCCTGCTGTATGATGGGCTCCATTCAGCAAGTCTATGGCATCATCAATACAGTCAAGCCTTGTTATACATGATAGTTAGGTTACTATACTACACTAGGGTGGGCTAACTCCTAACCTAAGAAGTCACAGCCCTTTCCCACGAGCGGGTGTCCGAGCTGACGATTAACATAGTAAATACTGCCTAATATTGTTTTAATTTGGTTTCTACATCAGTTTATAATCATATATACAGTGTACAGTACATTTGCACCCATGTACACTACATACTGGACACAGTAAGGTTACAGTACAGTATTGTGCTAAGGTAAAGTTTACCGAGTCGTCACCATCCCCTTACTGTTCTGTATAACAAAAGTTGTTCCTATCTAGTAATACTGTACTGTAACCTAATACTCACTGATACTGTTAGTGTATATTACTGTAATATGTGTACAGTAATATTATTACAGTACAGCTAAATTGTACTTACTGTGAGGATTCTGTGTTTTCGTTCAAGGCTTGTAGCCAACGCTGCTACTCTAGAAGCATGACGCAACTTCTTATGTGTTGTCTCTTACGCAGTATTTTACTGTATATCTATACTATCTTAAACAGAAATACAGCTTATTTTATAAACTAAACCTTAAATATCTCAACAATAATGGTTTCTTTTAAACAAATAAACTAAAACTGTGCATTCAATTACAGTCATACCTCTCTTCACGAAAGACACTGCTTACAAAATTTTCAAGCTATGATATGAGATACAAATATTTTTATGACACATTACAAAAAATGTTTCACTTCAAGAAAAGAGATTTGCCAGACCAGCCGAGAATAAAATAGTCACCCATCCCAGAATTGAAGAAAATAGCTTCAGACAGAAAATGTAGCTGTGGTCTATAATAGGGGTAACTATAATAGTACAGTATTGTACTGTATGTATTGTATTATTTTCCATTCATCATTACATTATGTTTTAATAACTACTTAATTTACAGGTATTAACATTTAGTTTAGGTATATTGTATGGTTCAAATGTATTTGACTGTACAGTATTTCATTGTGGTTATACTGCAGCTTTATAATGAGATTGAATGTGGTGTTTTGTAGGGTTTGGAACGAATTAGACAATTTGCAAGTGAAATGTGACTCAAAACACAAAAATATCACTTTAAAAAAGCCACTTCAGAACGAATTAATTTCTTGTTGTGAGGCATTACTGTACTTTTTAAAACACACACACACACACACACACACACACATACACACACAAACACACACACACACACTCTTGAATATTCAATTTTGTTTCGGAAGCATTATTGTATTCTAGAAAATTACAACTATTCAAATAGTTAATTGAGCTTTAAGAAAAAATCTATGTACTTTTGTTTTAAATTTTGGGTGTATTTTATCAATCTAAGTACTTTGGGTGCCGTGATCAGATCAGCTGATCTGATCACAGCACCCAAAATACTTATAGATTACACAAAAAATATAAAACATAAGCACATAAACGTTTTATTAAAGCACAATTAACTATTTAAAAATCGTAATTTTCTAAAATGCAATAATGCTCCAGAAACGAAATCGAATATTTAGAGAGAGAGAGAGAATAATCAGGCACCACAGAGCTAAACACTAAAATATCGTGCATTGGCAGCATGAATGAAACTCTGGTTAACGTTATGCGATTCAACTAACAGTAAAAATAAATAAAATATGAGAGAAGCATTTCAAATAAACCTATTGGAATTAATATGCTAATCGGAAAATAATAGATCAAGTGATAATTCTTTCTTTTAGTAAATATGAAATATCCTTCGTTAGTTATTTGATCCGAAAATTGAGGTTGCCGACAGCATAGACAGGGTTGACCAGCTGATTGGAATATAAACAATGCATAAAATTATAATTCGCTAGGTTTTTAATAATAAATACGATAATAAAATGCGAATATCACATGCATTATTATTGGATACAGTTAAGGGAAACACCAGGGAGAAAGAAGGATGAAACAATATGACAAAGAGATGAGACATGGGGGTAGTTAATTTCCTTCTCCTTGCACATTTCCTCCGCCACATCTACACTAATTCAAATAAATTAGCAAAATCAATGAATTTGGGAAATGTGAGAAGGAGAAATGAAAAATAGGAATGGGAGTATGTGGAATGAGGGATAAGAAATGATGAAAATGACAAAAAAAGCTAGAAAAAGGATGAATGAAATCGCGAATAATAATGAGAATCAAAGGAGTTGGAAAGATACATTGTAGATGTGTGTGGGAGAGCAAAGTAAATGTACGAAAGGGATTTGGGAAGGAATTGGGAAAAGGATTAGGGATATAATAATAATAAGAAGGACAATAATAATGTGAAGGATATATTTTACTAATATACATGATAGGTTATATCAGTGAGGTAATTCTATGAAAATGAATAGTCATATCAGTGGGATAATACTGTAAAAGTGAATGTAGGTTGACGACTGACTACACAGATTTGATCAGCTGATTTGAATGTAAACAATGCATATTATGATTCGCTGTTTTTAATTACAAATACGATACTAAAATGTGATTATTACATGCATTATTATTGGATACAGTTAAGTGAACACCAATTTAATAAAAATTGGGTTTATTTCAAATATAGCTGTAATTTTTTACCACCGTAAATCGATACACACTGTACAGAGAGAGCTAGGACCAGCTGGGTGTAGAGATAGGTAGTTTCGCACAGCGGTCCCAGTATAGAGGAGTGAGAGATATTTAAAATCATCGCCCAGCTTGAATCTTATCACAATTTTAATGAGAACTTTTATTTAATAGGTATTGCATTATTCTTATACAGCTCTCTCTCTCTCTCTCTCTCTCTCTCTCTCTCTCTCTCTCTCTCTCTCTCTCTCTCTTTCTCTCTCCACATATATATATATATATATGTAAATAATTATATCTTAATATACACATATCTTAATGTCAAAAATAATTTTCTTATTACCAAGAAATTTGGTTCAATAGTGGACAGTTTGTTCACGTTTCGGTAGGCATTCGGTAAAGAAGGGGTTAATGATGGCGGCTATTTTAATATGATAGTAAATCCCAAGAAATACGATATGAGAGCTAGTCGAACAAACCTATTACTACTCTTCTAAGTCTGAGTTTGTCAACCATGCTGCAGCTGCCACGTGTATAGCAAAATGAAATTTGGGTGATGATTTTCTAAATAAATCAATTTTACCGGACCACTGAGTAAAATATTGACTCTCACAGAACTGTTCACACAAGAAAGTGAAAAGTGGAGAGTTCTTTCATGTCTAATCACTAAATGGTAAAATCAATAATCAAAGGGTTAATACTAAATAAGTTGATGACTAAAATATGAACCCGGCAATATCTAAAATTAAACAAAGTTTGATTCAACTTACACAGACTTTCGTCCTGCCACAGGTGTAGAGAATCCTCCTGGCATCCATCTATGATTCCAAGAATCGTCAGCTTGGGAGTTATGGATAATCAAAGTGTTTGTGCTGCTGCTAATAGAGGCATTGGATCTGAAAAGATAAGAAAAAAAATATGATTAGGAACTTACAATAGAAATAATTGAATCCAGTGTTGTAGTTGTGCCAACAGTATACCTTTTTAAACAGAACATTGTTCGTTGAACTGATGGCTCTTTTCAATGTCCCAAGTGTTCCAGGCAAATACACTTTTCACATATCCTTATTCCCATTGTCATTGGATTATCAAAATTATTTCAGCTTTTTTTCTACACAAATTTCCCTATAATATGAAACAATGTTACACTGGGAGAAAGACTGAAGAGTAATGCTCCCTTAACCAAAAAATTACGATAACATGAAGCAAGAATCATGTCTAATAAGATCCTTTTTGTCAGACACAACCTGAAGGGCAGTCAAGTTTTAGACTGAGGGTTGTTAAATTCCTTACATCTTAAAGCTAGGAAAGTAAATTCTTTTACCACTTTGATGAATAGAAAATGATGTGATATTAGTACTTGAAATGCAACATCAGAAAGAGCTCAGTTTTTCACTCAGAGACAGAAGCAAATGTTAGACAGATTGCTCTATTGGCATGTTTAACTACTGCAATGTCACAATGCTATACAAGTTACTGATGTTAAAACAGACATCCAAGAATATTATTTCCC
Source organism: Palaemon carinicauda (assembly GCF_036898095.1). Taxonomy (NCBI): domain Eukaryota; kingdom Metazoa; phylum Arthropoda; class Malacostraca; order Decapoda; family Palaemonidae; genus Palaemon; species Palaemon carinicauda. The sequence goes on from NC_090761.1 coordinate 30,239,702, forward strand.
TTTCATCAAATTTATTATTTCATACTGAATATCTTAATAGGCATAATAAAAGTGATATTAAGAATAAAATTGTTTAAATTTACGCTTAATATGTGGAACAAGCTGATAATTGCCTTTCTAATCCTGGAAAATAGACCAAGAACAGTCCTCTAGTCACCAAATGTTAGGGACATCACAATCTAGCGCCTTAATATTAAGGGGACCGTCCCCCATGGTGTTTTGACATAACTTTCAGAAATCGTAAATCGTTTTATTGCTTCTATGTATGCGTAAACATATCGTACATACTCCCCAGAAGTTTCAGCCAATTATTTTTACAAATAATGAAGATATAGCGGTCTTTAAAAGATAACGTCATCCTTACTGTGTCGTCTGCATGACTGAGTTTGACGAAATTGTCTTTGTGTGTTATTTTCGCATATTTATAGCAATTTTTTCACTTATGTTTCAAAATATCGAACGTCTGGCAGAAATGGAAGGCATTGGTAAAGCGTAGTTGAACGAAATCTACCTTTACGAGAACAGAAGCCAGAGTTTCCAAAGATGTATGGAAGTTATAATGCATGTGTTTGTTTACTTGAAGTTCGTGTGTACATTGTGTTTTCACGTCATCGGGGGACTTAATAGCAAGGCCAATGTTACCGAAGGTCATAAAAAGAACAAATAGTCAATCATTTTTCCAAACAATGAAGATATAGTGGTCTTTAAATGATGACGTCATCCTTACTGCGTCGTCTGCATGACTGAGTTTAACAGAAAAAATCTCTCTCTCTCTCTCTGTCTCTCGCGAATTATTTAAAACTGCCACTCATACAATTACTATAATTCTCTCTCTCTCTCTCTCTCTCTCTCTCTCTCTCTCTCTCTCTCTCGCGCGCGCGCGAATTATTTAAAACTGCCACTTATACAATTACTATAATTCTCTCTCTCTCTCTCTCTCTCTCTCTCTCTCTCTCTCTCTCTCTCTCTCTCTCTCTCTCTCTCTCTCGCGAATTATTTAAAACTGCCACTTATACAATTACTATAATTCTCCCTCTCTCTCTCTCTCTCTCTCGCGAATTATTTAAAACTGCCACTTATACAATTACTATAATTCTCTCTCTCTCTCTCTCTCTCTCTCTCTCTCTCTCTCTCTCTCTCTCTCTCTCTCTCTCTCTCTCTCTCTCTCTCTCTCTCTCTCGTTTCGAAATCTCGTACTTCTAGCAGAAATGGAAGGCATTGGTAGAGGGTAAGTAAATGAAAACTACAAGCTACGAGAACATCAGCCAGTTTCCAAAGACGCATAGAAGTTATAATGCATGTGTTTGTTTACTTGAAGTTCGTATGTAGATTGTGCTTTCACAACGTCCTCTGGAACTATATAGCAATACCAATGTTACATAAGAGGATAGAAAGAACAAAAAGTAAGTTGAGAACAAGAAAAAAGAACCAAGTTAAGAGGGAAACATGAATAAGAGTATAAAGCTGAAACCTGCTAACTAAAACACTGGCAACAATGAGAGATCGCTGGCAACTCGTAACATATGAATAGTAAACTGAGGGTTCAAATACCTCGTTTAGGATGCTTTTATGTAGGAATAAACAATAAAAGTTATCATAATACTGTAATATTATCTTGATTTCTTTAAGAAAAGAAACGAAAATTTGTTGCAAATCTTTGGGAGCTCATAATTAAAAAACATACATTCACATTTAGGTACATTTTTCTCACTTATTCGTTGTTCAATATTAGAGAGAAAGATATCGTTGAAAAGAAGAATAAAAATTCTACAATTCTCTCCAGCAGAATTTTGATTTTATACAGTGATACCTCGGTACTCGACCATAATCCGTTCGAGATCCGTGTTCGACCTCCGATTTGTTCGAGTACCGAATTTTTTTTCCCCATAAGAAATAATGGTATATATTCTATTCCGTTCCCAAGCACTCGAACAGGCCCAAAATATTAATAAAACGTGTACCTAAACAACAATAATTATCTAAATGTGTATGAAATTGGTCAGAAAATCCTATAAAACAATTTTAAACCATTTACTGTACTAAAATAAAACAATTTTAAACCATTTTCTGTACTGTAGTGAACATACCTTTGAGCAGCGGTTCGATGGCATACAGGGATGGATGTGGAGAGGATGGAAGGGGGAGGTTACTGCTTGGAAGGAGAGTCCCCTTCCATGATGTGGCGGGGTAGTTCTCCTTCAGGAGTTGTTTCTCTCTCCAATGAAAGGGTGGGCAGATCTATTTCAGGGGTTTCTTCTCTTCTTTGTCTCTTCTTTGGAGGAGAAACAGGCTTTGATGTAGCAGCTTTCTTTTCTTTTGTGAAAAACTGGTCTATTGTTAATTGTTTCTTCCTCCTCTGCAGTATTCTTCGAAAATGATACATGACACTATCATTAAACATATGCACTGCCCGGTTTGCTACTGCAATTTCTGGGTGGTATTTTTCAGCAAAAGCCTGCACATCTGCCCACTTGGAACAAATTTCATTGATGAGAGAACTTGGAACATCCTCCCTTACCTCATCCTCTTCTGAAGATTCCTGCTCCACAATCAGATCCTGCTGCTGTTGTTGTTGCAGGTGCAACAATTCCTCCACAGTCAACTCGGTAGAATGGCTTTCTACAAGCTCATCAATATCATCCTTGTCGACCTCAAGCCCCAAACTCCTGCCCATGACAACAATTTCCTCAACGACATCAGTGTCATCAGAAATTACAGGGGTAGCAGTGCTTGGACCCGCCTCTGGTTGGAAACCTTCAAACTCCCTCTCTGTGACACATGATGGCCACAGCTTACGCCAGGCAGAGTTCAATGTCCTATAGGTCACACCTCGCCAAGCTTGGTCAATCATGTTAACAGAGTTGAGGATGCTGAAGTGTTCCTTCCAGAATTCCTTTAGGGTCAACTTCGTGTCACTGGTCACTTCAAAACACTTTCTGAAAAGGGCCTTGGTATAGAGTTTTTTGAAGTTTGAAATGACCTGTTGGTCCATGGGCTGGAGTATGGGAGTAGTATTGGGGGGCAAGAATTTGATTTTGATAAAGCTGTATTCTTCTTTCAAGTCATCCTCGAGACCTGGAGGATGTGCAGGAGCATTGTCCATAACCAGAAGACATTTCATTGGCAAGCTCTTTTCAATGAGGTAAGCCTTAACCTGGGGGGCAAACACTTCGTTTATCCACTCAGTAAAGAATTGTCTTGTGACCCAAGATTTAGTGTTCGAGCGCCACATAACTGGTAGTGCACTTTTACAAATATTATTTCGTTTGAACACCCGGGGGTTGTCCGAGTGGTACACTAACAAGGGTTTGATCTTGCAATCGCCACTTGCATTTGCACACAGCAACAATGTTAGCCTATCTTTCATTGGCTTGTGACCTGGCATCTTTGTCTCGTCCTTGGTAATGTACGTATTGGCTGGCATTTTCTTCCAAAATAACCCAGTCTCATCACAATTAAAGACTTGTTGTGCGATCAAATTTTGTTCATTTATGTACCGATCGAATTCCCCCACGTATTTATCGGCTGCAATTTGATCCGAACTAGCTGCCTCCCCATGCCTAGTAACACGATGAATACCTGTTCTATTACGAAACTTTTCAAACCAACCCCTGCTCGCTTTAAATGTAAATGAATCACTTTCACTGGTACTCGGACTTTTCTTCACTAATTCTTCATAGATATGCAACGCTTTTTCACAAATGAACGCTTCACTAACACTTTCCCCGGCCAACTGTTTTTCTTTAATAAATATTAAAAGCAACTTTTCCATCTCCTCAATCACTTGTGGCCTTTGCTTAGTTACCGCCGTAACTCCCGTTGCAACATTCGCCTTCTTAATCATTTCTTTATGCTTTAAAAACGTAGAAATGGTCGACTTCGCCATTCCGTATTCTACCGCTAAATCGGACACTCGTACACCATTCTCATATTTCGCTATAATTTCCTTCTTCAACTCGATCGTTGTTCGCACTGTTTTCCTCTTCTCCTTCCCCTTAACACTCATTACTTTCTTGGGACTCATTATGAAAGCTAAAAAAGCAATTAAAAGCACTGAAAATCACTAAATCACAACGAATGCTGATCGCGCGTTGTCTGAGTGACGCTCTCGAGAGAACTGATGCTTCCCGAACAAGCGAGAGTGGCCGAGATGGCGCGATCATCACAAAGCCCATGCGGTCGTCACGTGTTCGGCTGGTCGAGTACCGAATTTTTGGTCGAGCACCGCAGCAAAAATTTCTCGAAAATTTTGGTCGAACTCCGAATTGTTCGAGTATAGAGTCGTTCGACTACCGAGGTATCACTGTATTTACTTTCTTTTTCACGATTATTTTGCGTCTAGACGAGGAAAGTAAAATAAAAATTCGTAAAAAGAAAAAAAGGAAAAGAAAAATTCCGGTTGACAGAATTGTTCGGTTTATAAAATACAGTAGTTTTTATGGTATTAGTTTCAATACAAATAGTGTTGTATTAGTGGGGAAAAACGTAACTGAATTTTTTTTTTAAATCATGATTTTTGTTAATAAATCAGAGTTTTTGATCAAATGACTTGAAAGTTTTATATGATGAAGGTATCACAATGTCTAAAACATATATAGAAATGGTGTATTTTGGATCATTAGAAAAAAAAATGGTGGACATGGTGGAGACAAAAGATATTCACAAACAGGTTGTCTACAAAAGGAAAAAAAAAAAATCCCACAGGCAGTTTAGTATCCGTAATCTATGTCACGAAGAGTGCTTTCCAATTTTAATTTTCTCACCTTAAACATCCAAGAGTTGTTCTAAGCATGAATAGATTCTTGTAATCTACATTTGTTATTCCTCTAAGAATTTTGAATGCAAACTCTATTAACTGTCCCCATAGTCATTGTGTTTGTAGATCAAATAAGTTCAAACGTTGCATCCTCTGTCTACAACAAAATTGCCTTACTGTTGGAACTAGTTTGGTGGCCCAAGCTTGTACAGCTTCCAGTCTATCTATATCTTTCTGAATACTTAAGAGCCCAGAATTGGACTCAGTATTCTGGATGGGGTCTTACTAGTGATGTGTACAGCTGAAGTATAGTCTTTGTTTCTGTATTTGACTTATCTCTTTATGTAACCGATTAGTTTTTTTTTTTCTTTTCAGCTTTTATGAACTGTTTGGTGAACTTCAAAACTTTTCTAATAATAGCATCGAGATCTTCCACCTGGTCCACACTTTTTATTTCATTACCCAGCAGCGAGTAATCTGATGGTAGGCTACTATAACCTATGTGCATGACTTTGCATTTCCCAAAGTTGAAAGGTATTTGCCATTTTATGGACCATTCGTCAAACTTAATTAGATCAACTTTTAAGGCTTCTATGTCTTCTGAGTTGGCAGTGTTTATGCCCAGTTTAGTATAGGCAGCAAATTTGGCCAGTCTACAAGTTAATCCTAAATCTATGTTATTAATGTAAATTAAAAATGGTAATGGGCCAAGAACAGAACCTTGAAGTACTCTACTTGTAACAACTACCCATTCTGAGGCTTCTCCATTGTTTACAACTCTCTTTTGTTATTGTTAGCCAATCTTCAATTTATTCAGCTGGCTGGTCAATGAAGCCTATTGCTCTAATTTTAATCATTATTTTTTTATGAGGGACTTTGTCAAAAGCTTTTCAAAAGTCTAGGTTACATGTCTATTGCCCAGCTTTTGTCATAAATGCTAAATGTTGTGGAAAAATTCAAACAGATTGTCACACAGAATCCCTTTAGTCTAAAACCATGTTGGCTGTCTATCAGAAAGACTGTTTCTCTCTATATGTTCTACTATAATGGAAAATTTTACAGGGCACTGAAGTTAGACATACAGGTGTGTAGTTGCCCGGTTCTTCTTTAGGTCCCTTTTTGTAGATTGGCGGAACATTGTCTAATTTCCATCCTTGTGCTACCTTTCTTTTGTTGGATGTTTTTCAAAACATTTTGCAAGTGTGGCATTATTTCTTCTTCTAGTTCTATAATCTCTTTTGGATGAATATCCTCTGGACTTGGTGCCCTAGACTTACTGAGTCCTTTTATTTTCTTTTTGACATCATTCCTTGTAAAGGTGATTCTATTTAATGGTTGTGGCCCTTTATAATTGATAGCTGGTTCAGGGAGGGTCATTGATTCTTTCCTAGTGAATACAGTTATGAAATAAGCATTCTTCAGTTCGGCTTTTTCCAAATCATTTGTTATAAGATTACCCTCCGAGTATCTAAATGGGCTAATGTTTTTGATTGGCCTTCTATTGTTTACATGTGCAAAAAAATTCTTGTGGGATTTCTTAACTAGGTGAAGCCACTCTCTTCTCTTCATTAATCTTGGCCTTCCTAACTAGTTTACCTACTTTTTGGCTTAACTTCTTGTGTTAGGAAGCTTCATGAATTGAAGGCTGTGGACCCATTGATTTATGTTTTCTGTTTCTGCTCCTTTTTGTATTGGCTATTTCTCTGTTGAACCACTTAGGTTGTAGAGTTCCATTTGGTAACATTTTTCTATACAGTATACATTCAGCCCTTTTTTCTTTGTATATTTCTATCAAGGAGTCCCATTGTGTATCCAAGTTCCCTGTTTTGTCGTATTCTAAATTCTTGGTCTATTCCTTCAGTTTCATCCAGTTACTATATCTGTAGTCTAGCTTTTTTATAATCTTCCTTTCTTTTACAAGAGGATGATTTACCGGAAACCTAACTATTCTGTGGTAACTTTTGCCAATATTTTTGCCTACTGAAACATTGGATACTAAAATTTCTTCTGTTGTTAGCACAATATCTAGTAGGTTTACTGACCCACAGTTGGAGGAATTCATTGTTGATTGACAAATTCTAGTAGCCTATGTCCCTCTCTGTTTGATGTAGAATTAATAGTGTTCCAGTGCACTGCTGCAATGAAGTCTCCCATTAGGACAATGAGCTTGTTGTTAACTTCTTGTTCAATTTGTCTATACAGCTCTTTGTACTGTTCTTGTGTTTGATGTTGTTGTCTGTACTGTCTACTGTATTATCAGTATGGACATGCTTTTCCCTGTGGTATTGATATTTGAACCTGTCACTTCATATTCAGTTTCGAATTTACTTTTCCTCAAACTGAAGAAACCCGATGGGAGACTAGAATTATACAGTGTAAATAGCATTGACTATGGTCTAAAAATGAGCTGTAATACTTTATTGCAAGTTTTGAAATCATGTTCCTAACAAACATTTGTTTTATACACAGAACGACACAAGCAAAAAATTAGTAATAACTTTGAAATCACATCCCAAATGCATAAATTGTTATCATTAGACGATAAGTCTCTGATTAAAATTTTCTTCAATTAGACACCCTCTTTCCCAGTTTACTTCCATCCAAACAGACAATTCAATGACTAGTTTCACTATCTCGCAGAGTTACGTTGACAAAGGGATTCGTGCTACAATAACATTTATTTTTTATTCTGTCATTTTCAATGGTAAAATTGTACATAATTGACCAATGTTGCCTTATACATACACATGTTTACAAGTGAAGTATAATATTTAATGCTAAGTGGCAACTTAAGAACTACATTTATCCTATGCAAAAATAAAAAAGTATCACAAGTTTTGCTGTATACTGTACCTTGTGAACAATTCAATGGCCATTCCCATTCACACTGAAATTATCTATTTAGTGGATGAAATTTTGTATCCGAGTTGGAACACAAGTGCTTCTACAAACAAGGAAATAACATCTCAAAATCCATAAAAAAAAACTTGCCTCTATCAAAGCCCTTGAATCTTCAAAAGCTTATTCTTGTTACAGCAAATACAGTATGTACTCACTCATTTGATCTTGCCATGGACATTGTAGTTGCTCCCCCTGTCACTAGAGCAGACACACATGTATTTTGTGTGCCGGCCATTCCAGACACTGCACTACCAACATTCTCTTGGCCTTGTGGCTCCTGCCGCTGTGTATGCTCTAAAGCATAACGGTCCTCAGGACTCAAGTTCTCCGTAGAAGTGCTCACATCCGTCTCACTTCCACTAAAACTCTGTCCATATGTAGTACCTACAGGGCAGAAATCAAAATTAACACATACTATACAATATACAGTATACACAAATTGTTATGACGATAGACAGGTAGTCCTCGTTTAGCGACGGTAATTCGTTCCAGAAACTCCATCGATAAATGAATTCATCGTTAAATAAATCTCAAGATTGTAAAAACCTAGATTAGGCCATTTCGTCATCATTTGGCAATATGGTATCTTTTACTTTTTTCCTCTTTTGTACATTAAGCCTGATTTACTATTTTGGTAGTGTATTAAAGTCTTATTTAATATTTTGGTCAAAAATTTCAAGATTTTAAAAACCTAGGTTAGGCTAGATTACCGGAAGTGAATGGGCCTAATATGTACAGCTCATGTTTAAAGCTTCATACAGTATTCAATTTTTAGTTCAATATTAAGCCTTCATATTTGCTCGACATTACTGTGTTTAATTGTGTTTTCTTAAAGCACACACACACACAATCTCTCTCTCTCTCTCTCTCTCTCTCTCTCTCTCTCTCTCTCTCTCTCTCTCTCTCTCTCTCTCTCTCTCGTTGTTTTTTTTTAATTCAGTTAAATCTTCATATTTCTTTGAAATATATTAAAAAAATTTTTTTTATATTATTCGATGTTTCGATTATGAGAATAGAAACGCATCGGAAGGAAATCACTTGATTTGCCTCTCGCCTTCAGCCAGAAATATGACGTTATCAGACTTTTTCTTAAATTTACGGTAAGTTGTACTAATCTTTTAACTAATGATACAGACCACTAAAACACCTGATATCGTTACTCAGTGTTTCGATGATGGGAATGCTATAATAAGATTACTAGGTAACAATGAAAGGAAATCATTGGGTTTGTCAGCGCGCTTCCGCCAGATACATGACATCAGAAGACACGTGACGTAAACTCTACGAAGAATGACTTGCAAATTATACAAATTCATTTTCTTATTTCTTGCAAGAAATGAAAAGAAAATACTACCTTACAAAGCAAAAGTATTTCATTTTTTTTAATGTAAAAGGATATATAGGGTAAGGGGCCCAATGGTGACGCAGGGCCCAATGGTGACGCAAAAAAACAAAAAAAACGATAATTTTTATACTAGTAATCGTAGGAACATTCTCTAGGTCAGAAAATAAAGGCTGGAGCATGTTCTTTTCACTCTGAAAATTGTATGAAAATATATCTACAACTTTTTTTTCGAGGACCGAAAATGTACAGTTTTGACCTTTTCTGTTGTTTTTCTTAGCTAAACGTAAGGATTTTACTTTCTACATTTGCTTGCATCAAGACCATGTGTGGTAATTTTTGTTAACATTTGTTATTTCAAGGTACTCTAAGGTGGTTGGAGATGATGTCCAGAGAATATTAAGACCAATGAGTGATTAGTCTGGGTGTGGCTGAGGGAAAACTAAGTGCGTCACCATATTTTCAAAACAGCTGTACGAAGGTCTAATACACACCAACATGAAGAACAATATTAGACCTTTCAAACATAGGACAGAGAGCTCAGAATCACTTACCATAGATGAGCAATCAATCCTTGAACATGGGGCATTTGGGGCCCTATGGTGACGCAGTGAGCTGGCCATATGGTGACGCGCGTCACCACTAGGCCATGCGCACTGCATCACCATAGGGCACCACTTTAGAAATGATTATTTCATGTCTAGTTTTCTTTACAGATTATAAATTAAGTGTTAACAGGAACAAAAAGTAAATATTATTAAAAGGAAATTACCCAAGTTCAGTTAAAATGGATAAAAATACTGTTAAAAGTCGGCTCTTCCCAAGAAGCCAATATACTCAGAAAGACATAGATGATGCTTTGGAAGAAATTAACACGTGGGTAAAATATGAAAACTATTGTATTTTTTCCTTATAATGAAATTTGCATGTTGAAAATAATGAAAAAAATTACCTAGCATAACTCCTCTCTCTCTCTCTGAAAATGATGTCCAACGGCCAGTCATTGTGTGGACGGATTGGCATGAAACCCGAAACAATTTCTATTTGGCCTCTTCCCTAAAGAGTATGAACATTATCCTGTACGGACTACCACCTAATACCACCCACATCATGCAACCCTTGGATGTGGCTGTGTTTGGCCCACTTAAAAAGAACTGGACCAAAGGGGCCAAGGAGTTCGAAAGGAAAAACCCAGATGACATGATAACGCAAGTGAATTTTGCTAAAGTGTTTCTGCCCATCTACTATGACTCTGTATCAGCAGCAAATATAAAGTCAGGCTTTTCAAAGTGTGGACTAGTTCCCTTTGATGCAGATAAACCTGACTACAGCAAACTTCGTAGTGCAGCTGCTGTGCATGAGGAACCTTCAACATTATTTGAAGCCATAGACCTCGGTAAGCATATAGCCCATTAAGTATTGCACATTCAAAATTTATTGTTTTTTTTATCACAAAATTATAGGGTATTGCTTCTACAAAATATAGGCCCACTTAATTTCCCATTTTTATTGCACTGCTATTTATCTAATATAATTTTCTGTACTCAATTACAGGTGGATTCACAGAGCAGTCACGTCAGACTGATTTTCATATGACAACACATCGAGGTGCCCAAACTTCAGGTCGCATGTTTGAGACTGCATGCATCAGCTACCTCATACAGTGTGGATACTCTATTCTGCCACCTGAAAGCACTATATCACAGATGGAGAAACTAAAAGGTCCCAAGAAATCTTGGGATGATCTCGTGCTTGATCAACATCCTGCACGAGAGTTCATTGCTTCAAGATCCATACCCAGCCCAAATCCTTCTGTTTCGAGGTCATCATCTCGAGGGTCATCCAGGACAAACACACCATTGCCATTCTTGTCTTCTCCACCATCAACTTCATATGCTACACCTGAACCGCAAGTGACACCTGTGCTTCAAAGGGCCCCAACAAAAACTACCCCATCAACATTGAGTAGTGCCTTTAAGACATTTAATTTCTATCCTGAGAGGAGGCAGGGCCAAGGTCCAAAGAGACCCCGCAATGAAATTTATCCTTAGGTGAAAGATGTCCAGGAGCAGGGCCTTGCAGTTACGTTCCTCAAGGAGGTATCCCCAGGGTTTTATGTCTACCCTGACATAGAGGATATCTCTTTCCCTGTGCATAGAAGGGAGGTCGTGGAGCTACAGGAGCCACAGGCAGCGACAATCCAAAGAAAATATGGGTTCAAGTTCAACAGTAGCATTAAATCGGCAATAGTGTCAGTCCTCAATAGATAGAATAGGCTAATTTTGCTCACATACACTCAGGGAAGTAGCTAATAAGCATTATTTCTTCAAGTTTAATGGTTTAACATATGTCTAATTAATTTCGATGTTAGTAGTCAATCATGTGCTTCATTTCATCGAGTAATGTATGAAAATATTCAAATTTTTTGGTTGTGTTAATGATGTAACTTAATTTTTAGTTAATTTGCTGATTTAGTAATATTTTTTGTATTTGATTTACTTATTAAATGTTATTCTTTCATTCTATGTGCCTCATTTCTTCCTTATTTAATACAGGTGCAATGTACATGCAATTGAAAAAATTGCGTCACCATTGGGCCAGGTGAGTCAGCATAGGAACATGTGCATAATAGTGACGCACCGACTTCGGCCGCCAATAACTCAAAAACTATAAATGATAAATCAAATTTGATTAAAACACATGAAAATATAATCATCTGTGAATAAAACAAGACCCAGAACTTGAAAAAATATGAAAAAGCAAGAGAGCTGTAAGCGATGGAATGAAAAAATCCAGGGAAAATGCGTCACCATTGGGCCCCTTACCCTATGTTCAAGAAAATATTTGTCCTATTAGTATACTTTCTTTAGATAAATATCGATCTATTATCAGAGATTAAATAAAACTAGCGTACAGTCAAATTTACGCTACGTAGTACTCGTGACATCTGATACAGACCCACAAACTACGGTATTATTGTGCTGTATTATAGGGTAATGTAACCTAGGGAAAAACTACTTTTCCAATAGGAAAAGAAACCTTTTGTATCGTTACTTAATATTTCGATAATGGGAATACTAATATTAATCATTAGCTTATTGGAAGGAAATCACTGAACTGTATTATCCGTTGTTGCTCCGAGCTGTCGTTAAACAAGTACGTCGTTAAATGAGGACTAACTATAATATTTTCATTAGAATGAATTACTGTTCATCCAAATTTATTTTCTGATGTTCTGTAAAAATTACAATTTGAAAGCACTAATTTGTATTCTTCCTAACTATACAAACCCAGGTTCTTTACATAGGAGATAAAAAATAGCATAAGCTGGAAAACGGCCAAACAAATTTTAACTAGGTCAATACCCAGTCTAGTTCTTACTATTGGGTAGTGGCTAAGCACTGCCTCCCACTCGCTCACAACAACCACACTTTTATGGAGGTTAAATTTGTATAAAGGACTGAAGTTTGTAGTTAGGTAAATACAAATTACTGTACTTTCAAATTTGTCATTTTTTCCAACAGAAATACAAAACTACGTTCTTTACATAGGAAACTCACAATAAGGTCATTGGAAGTCCTCTTTCCAACTGGCTGGGACTTTAACACTTGGGATTACTGCATCAGAGCATCCTGACATCTCATTAACCAGTGACTTGAAAATCCTAGTGGCAGGTGAGTGTAGAACTCTAACATGACACAGTCTAGGCAATATATAAGAAACAGGTTTGTAAATATGCACTCTGGGTTATCCAGTGTGTATCTCCTCTCATAGGAGAATGGGGACACAACGATCTATATCGCCAGATATACAGTATTATCTAAACAGCTACAGGGGGCTTACCTGTAGTTCAATCGAGATCCAGCTTTCAGGGAAGATGGAGGCTCTTCCCAAGAGAGGGGAAGATGAAGAAAAGATGACTGTCATTCTTTCCATTCATCCCAAACTGGAACCATAACCTCAGTCTTCGACTAACTGCTAATAGTCCTGTGAGGGAGCAAAGGAAGATATGCTTTTTACTGAGCAGCCACTACAGGTCCTAGAGAGAATATATCTATGGACCTGTGTGTTACTTCTTGCGTGTTACTTCTTGCAGGTAGTGGGCCGTGAAAGGGGTTTGATATGTCCAGACATCTGCTTGTAACAGTTGTGCCACAGAAAGGTTCTTCCTGAATGCCTGGGACATGCTTATGCCCCACACATCATGAGCTCTGGGTGAGGAGAGAGATTAATGGCTCGATCAATAACCAACCTAATTTAAGAAGAGATTGTGTTCTTTGTGACCTTCACCCTGCCCATTTTGACAAAAAGATGTTTCGTGTGAGGGCAAGGTCTTCTTGTGCATTTGATAGCGCCTCAGCATTCTAACATAGCATAAAAGCAGCCGGTCAGGATAATTGGTTACTTCCTATATACTCAATTTCTGAAAGGATGCAAATATAGTATACGAGACTGCCGGAATTTGAGTCTTCGAAACGAACTCAAGGTCGAAGTTGAACGGAATTTGCAGCCATCCCCTTGAACGGGTGATGTTATAAGAAGGACCACACACCTCAATAACTCTCTTAGCAGAAGCCAGGGCAAGCAAAAAGGCCCTCTTAAGGGTCAAGTCTATCAGAGGCAGTACTTCCATGGAGGGGGTCTAACTTTCAACTAGGGCAAGCATGCTCCAAGCTCCATATGAGCATAGACAACTCTACCAAAGAGAAAATATCGAATCCTTCGTCTAAAGACCTGACTCAAGGATGAGCCCTCTTTGTTGAATGCTGCTAGCCTAGTCTTAGCAACTTTACCATTGTCAGTCTACACGCATATCATGCTAAAAATAATTCATCTATAAGTGATGGGTTATTAGTCAAGTACTGTACAAAAATGGTTCAACCCTAAAATTAGGAGGACAGTGGCTACGAGAGGAGAGAGACCTTTCCACGACACCAGTGACAAAAGGTTATCAACCCCGCCTGACAGACTGAGGCCAATGATCTCCTGAGATATCCAGACATCTGTTTCTCCACTGGTTGCAAAAACACTCTCTGAGTGAAATGCTAGATAACCTCAAGGTGTGAAGTCATAGAGATGCACTGTTTTGTGCTAAATCTCGATGTGAGGTTGGCACAACAGGCCGCGAAGTAGGTCAACTCCCTCAGAACCTCTGCCATCAGCAGACAATCCAGTTATCATTCAGCCTGCGACCATAGATGAGCTATCAGAGTATATGATAGGTTAGTTGCTGATCTGACCCTGTTGAGGATTTTCTTCAGAAGGTAGAACAGGGGTAACGCGTATACGTCCAGCTTGTCTCACGGGGGTTGAAAGGGATCCTAGAATGGTGTTTCACCCTGTAAAAGTCAATAAAAGACTTCCCTCGGAAATCTTGGTCCACTGTGGGTCCTGAGGTAAAAGGTGTCTCCCGGAGGAGGCGTGACTTGCCTCTTCCGCATTTTGGGTTCAGTTTACTGTATTGGCATAAACCCTTAGGTTTTCCCAAAAAGACTTGAAATTTGTGGGCTTTAGGTTTTAACCACTACATTTCCAGGTGATTTTTTCAGCCTGGAAAAGGGCTCAACACGAGCATGTTCGCGTCTTGGAGCCAGAGGGACTGGCTCTTGAAGGGGTCTAGACCCAATCCTGCTAATAGGAGCAGCCACGATATCCATTTCAAGCGATGAAGCCTTGGTTCAGAAGGAGTCTCTGACACTTGGAAGGATAATGAACCCTCCCCAAGACCTGCAAAAGTCTTCACCAGGCTAGAAAGCACTGCAATCTCTCAATGCTAGCATGTTTGCAGAGGATGCTTTGAAGATCTCCAACGATAAGCGGGACTCTTTGGAGACACCTATAGGCTCACGAATGGGCTGCCAAGCCTGAACAGGAGTGTTTGCTATGGGGGAGCGCGACTGGGTATCATGCGCTACAGAAGTGCATGATCGAATGGCCAGCACAACCCCTTTTGGTGACACTTGCTCAACTGATCATGGGCGAGTATGGTCTAAAAGGGGGAGGGAGTACTGAAAAGAAGGCGCGCGAGTAGTGGCTAAATTATGCGCTATGTTTAAGCAGGTAAAGTATGCTTGAAAGGTTGAGTGTGCCTGTGAGGCACAGGAGAGGACGCCTGGTTTGCGGAGCTCTCAACCAAGCCAGGCGAGGGCAATGGTGAACACACTGGGCGAGCCAAGACTTGGCAAATTTTATGTGACACACTAGGTGCACTGGGGCTTTTAAGTTACCTTGCTCTCGGGTAAGGACATCATCTTGTGCTTGTAAGGGCACCTGCCAAAGGTCCCAGAAAGGTCAGCGTGTTCAGAAAGGGGGGGATGGGCAAGCTCAGCGCACGAACCCACCCAGAGGGGTGAGCGGGCTGGTGGAAAATTCACTTCCGTATCACTAGAGAGGATGGGTAAGCCTGTCTTTTACAAACTCACCCCAAGGAATGCAGATGCTGGGGAAACGCTCACCCGACACTTACCTGGAGAGGACAAGCAAGCTTGTCCTTGCTCTGAGCAAACTTACCCTGAAGGGTGAGAAAGCTAAGGCAACAATCTTGAACTGCAGACTCCTCAGGAAAAGAAGCTTTCAGTGTCTCGCTAGGGGAGACGGAAAGAGCTTCCTGGCCTGAAGGTTACCCGAGAGTTAAGGGGTCACCACTCATGTTCTAAAGAATAGGTAGAAGGAGAAGAGGTAGAGGGGAGAATACCAAGAGAGGGAGGAATCCATTGGAATTTCTTCGAATTCAAGAAAGAACCGGAAGGTGAAGAATCCCTTTTAGACTACTACTTCCTCCTTCTGCCATACCACTCACACTGGGAGAATGACCACTCCTGACACTCGGCACAAGATGCCTTTCGACAAGAGTATCCTCTACACAAAGGGCAAACCCGTTGAGGATCCATCTCCACCACTGACATAAACGTGCCGCTTCACTATGTCAGAACACACCTGGATGTCGGCAACCTCAAGGTTAACCACTCACACCTGAAAAGATAAAAAAAAAATGATTAGTTGTTCTTAGGAAAGCCCGTTCTAGGAGCATGGAACACAACAACAGTTAAAATCAAAGTGGGGTTGTTGTGCGTGGGGGGCAGTACTACCTACTGGTAACAATCACCAGACCGGTTGTTGACACCTCATTAAGGCCGTGGTCCAGCTTGCACTATTTTGCATCTCCTATGTAAAGAACAAAGTTTTGTATTCGTGTTGGAACAAATTGGAAATACACTACACAAGACCACTAAGTACCAAAATAAAAAATACTAAATACTAAGGACTAAATAAAATATCTGATATAACTCAAAGCACAATTCTAAATACTGTATTCTAATAAGAAGTTCTTGTTAGAATATTTCTGATTGGCTAATCTTTCTGGACAGTTAGCTAGACTAGGCTGCTAGGTTAAATGCTGCTAGCCTAGTCAAAGCAACTTGACCATTGTCAGTCTAGATGCATATCAAGCTAAAATTAATTCATCTATAAGTGATAGATTATTAGTGAAGTACAAATATGCTTTAACCCTAAAAAATTGTTAGGAAACATTTTTCTACTTTCTGGATTCAAGTGATGTATAGAATAACATACTAATAGTCAACTAAAATGCCAGTACAGTACTACAAAGCTGTGAAATCCAAGATGGCCAAGCAGTGCATGAAAAAATGTATAATTAACTTCCTTGGTATTCACTCTATGAACCTAAGAAAATAATGCAAGGAAGGAAAAAAAATGGTGAAATAGTTGGCTTTGAACCGCGATATAAGTGAGCTACAAAGGAGAAAATAAAAACTTCTCGCGAAGAGTAAAGGAATATTTTGATGACAGGTGATCGTATGCGGCCGGGCAGCCTACAGTATCGACGAAACATCACCAAAATTTAAAATGATCACGGTACAAAGATAAATATTTCACCATTATTTTCCTTCCTTGCATTATTTTTCTCAGGTTTGTGACATTCAAGAGGATTTTTCCACAAAAACCACCTATTTTCAATTGTTTGCATTACATTTGTAGGTAAAGAAAAGCATATAAAAGAGTTGTATAAGGTTTTTTCAGCGGTCATTTCACTTTAACGTATTTATTCGGATATTTTTTTAAGATACGGATATTTTTTTCAAGGTAAGATTCATCATCTACCTTTAATATGTATGACCAAAAAACCAGGTAGATATTACGCAAACTAAGTGAGGTATAAAGCAAAAATGAATATCATGTACCGCGGACAAATGCAATGTTTTGCTTCATCCTTGGTCAGTGAGTGAGGATGATGCCTGAACCAACAGCCAATCAGCGACGAGCTTTCGAACCATGGTTCGGCTCCAGTTACCAACTAGCATGAAACAGACTATATGGTTAAGCTGCAACCCTTGTTGGAAAAGCAGGATGCTATAAGCCCAAAAGTTCCAACAGGGAACAAAAGCCTAGTGAGGAAAGGAAATATGTTATTTTTATTAATAAAATAAATTTTTGAATATACTTACCCGGTGATCATATAAGCTGTCAGCTCTGCTGCCCGACAGAAAAACCTAAGGACAAAATACGCCAGCGATCGCTATACAGGTGGGGGTGTACATCAACTGCGCCATCTGTCGAGCAGGTACTCAAGTACTCCATGTCAACACAGAACCAATTTTCTCCTCGGCCCACTGGGTCTCTATTGGGGAGGAAGGGAGGGTCCTTTAATATATGATCACCGGGTAAGTATATTCAAAAATTTATTTTATTAATAAAAATAACATTTTCCAATATTAAACTTAGCCGGTGATCATATAAGCTGATTCACACCCAGGGAGGTGGGTAGAGACCAGCATTACATGTTGACATTATTATGAGCTAAGTATTTTGTATTTCATTTTAGCAGTTATTCAAAATAACAAACATAAAATAAATAAGTACCTGGTAAGGAAGTCGACTTGAACAATTACTCTGCCTTTTTAAGTACGTCTTCCTTACTGAGCCTCGCGATCCTCATAGGATGCTGAGCGACTCCTAGGAGCTGAAGTATGAAGGGTTGCAACCCATACTAAAGGACCTCATCAAAACCTCTAATCTAGGCACTTCTCAAGAAATGACTTTGACCACCCGCCAAATCAAGTAGGATGCGAAAGGCTTCTTAGCCTTCCGGACAACCCAAAAACAATAATAAAACATTTCAAGAGAAAGATTAAAAAGGTTATGGAATTAGGGAATTGTAGTGGTTGAGCCCTCACCCACTACTGCACTCGTTGCTACGAATGGTCCCAGAGTGTAGCAGTTCCCGTAAAGAGACTGGACATTCTTAAGATAAAAAGACGCGAACACTGATTTGCTTTTCCAATAGGTTGCGTCGATTATACTTTGCAGAGATCTATTTTGTTTAGAGGCCACGGAAGTTGCGACAGCTCTAACTTCGTGTGTCCTTACCTTCAGCAAAGCTTGGTCTTCCTCATTCAGATGGGAATGAACTTCTCGTATTAACAGTCTGATAAAAAAGGATAAAGCATTCTTTGACATAGGCAAAGATGGATTCTTAACTGAACGCCATAAAGCTTTAGACGGGCCTCGTAAAGGTTTTTAAATAGAACTTAAGAGCTCTTAGAGGACATAAGACTCTTTCTAGTTCATTTCCAACCATACGATAAGTTTGGAATATCGAACGATATTGGTCAAGGCCGAGAAGGCAGCTCGTGTTTGGCTAGAAAACCAAGTTGTAGAACATGTAGCCGTTTCGGATGAGAATCCGATGTTCTTGCTGAAGGCATGAATCTCACTGACTCTTTTAGCTGTGGCTAAGCATATCAGGAAAAGAGTCTTAAAGGTGAGATCTTTCAGGGAGGCTGATTGTAGCGGTTCGAACCTGTCTGACATAAGGAATCTTAGTACCACGTCTAAATTCCAACCAGGTGTAACCAAACGACGCTCCTTCGTGGTCTCAAAAGACTTAAGGAGGTCCTGTAGATCTTTATTGTTGGAAAGATCTAAGCCTCTGTGACGGAAGACTGATGCCAACATGCTTCTGTAACCCTTGATAGTGGGAGCTGAAAGAGATCGTTCTTTCCTCAGATATAAGAGAAAGTCAGCTATTTGAGTTACAGAGGTACTGGTCCAGGATACGGATACTGACTTGCACCAGTTTCGGAAGATTTCCCACTTCGATTGGTAGACTCTAAGGGTGGATGTTATGCTTGCTCTAGCAATCGCTCTGGTTGCCTCCTTCGAAAAGCCTCTAGCTCTCGAGAGTCTTTCGATAGTCTGAAGGCAGTCAGACGAAGAGCGTGGAGGCCTTGGTGTACCTTCTTTACGCGTGGCTGACGTAGAAGGTCCACCCTTAGGGGAAGTGTTCTGGGAACGTCTACTAGCCATCGAAGTACCTCGGTGAGCCATTCTCTCGCGGGCCAGAGGGAAGCAACTAGCGTCAACCTTGTCCCTTCGTGAGAGGCGAACTTCTGCAGTACCTTGTTGACAATCTTGAACGGAGGGAATGCATATAGATCTAGATGTGACCAATCTAGTAGAAAGGCATCTATATGAACTGCTGCTGGGTCCGGGATTGGTGAGCAAAAAATTGGGAGCCTCTTGGTCATCGAGGTTGCGAAGAGATCTATGGTTGGCTGGCCCCAGGTGGCCCAAAGTCTCTTGCATACATCCTTGTGGAGGGTCCATTCTGTTGGAATTATTTGTCCCTTCCGACTGAGACAATCTGCCATGACATTCAAGTTGCCTTGGATGAACCTCGTTACTAGTGAAATGTCTAGACCTTTTGACCAGGTGAGGAGGTCCCTTGCGATCTCGTACAATGTCAGAGAGTAGGTCCCTCCTTGCTTGGAGATGTACGCCAAAGCCGTGGTGTTGTCCGAGTTCACCTCCACCACTTTGCCTTGAAGGAGAGACCTGAAGCTTTTCCAGGTCAGACGTACTGCCAGTAGCTTCTTGCAGTTGAAATGCATTGTCCTTTGACTCGAGTTCCATAATCCCGAGCATTCCCTACCGTCTAATGTCGCACCCCAGCCTACGTCCGATGCGTCCGAGAAGAGAACGTGGTTGGGAGTCTGAACAGTCAGGGGAAGACCCTCTCTAAGGTTGATATAGTCCTTTCACCAAGTCAGACCAGACTTTATCTTTCCGGAAACCGGGATCGAGACCGCTTCTAGCGTCTTGTCCTTTTTCCAGTGAAAAGCTAGATGGTAAAGAAGAGGACGGAGGTGTAGTCTTCCTAGTGACAAAAATTGATCCACGGATGACAGTGTCCCTACCAGACTCATCCACAGCCTGACTGGGCAGCGTTCCTTCTTCAGCATCTTCTGGATGGATAGCAGGGCTGGGGGTTGATCGTCTTGTTCAGCAACGTCCTCATCAGAGGGTTCCTCATCCGAAACTGATGAGGAAACGGCAACGGAGTGGGCAACTTCTGACTCGCTGAATCCGGTCGCACTGGTGGATGCGTGACGGAGCCGGACGCAATATCATGGCACTGCTGCACAGTCTGTGAACTGTCAACAACCATGGGTGCGCGAGGAAGTACAGCGTCAACCCGAAACTGTCTAGACTGTCTGGGTTGTGCAGTCAACACCCTACCGGGTTGCTGAGGTTGACGCACTGCGTCACAACAAGTCACCTCTGCTGGTTGTTGAACGTCTTCCTAGTGACACACTGAACGTCAACAACCACCTCCGAGCGTCGCTTAACGTCAACGTGCGACTGGTAACCTACACTGGGTCGCATCGGTGGAGGAACCACCTCAACAGGCAGACGCGAGTAGGATACCTCAGCGTCAACAGGGCGCACAACCAACCGGTTGGAAGGTTGTTGGCCAGAAGGTTCTTCTCCGTATTTAAGTCCTCTATCAAGGACACAAGCTTGGACTGCATGTCTTGCAGCAAAGCCCATTTAGGGTCTACGGGAGCAGGTGTGGCAACAGACGGGGTTAGCGACTGAGGCGGAACCATTTACCATCCCTGGAAGCCTTGTTGTGTGTGACATAATAGTACAGCAAAACTTCAAAAGCTCGACAAAAATTGAGAAGTTGACCTGTAAACAACTTGGAGCGTCTCCTGGCTAGGCGCCAGGGCGAGTCTACCAGAATTGAGAAGTCTATCTGGGCAGAGGCATGAACTCCCAAGCCGAGAACTTCTCTCGTGTCCTATCAGACTCTCGCTCTATAAGCCAGTTTAAAAGAAGGGAAATCAAAGGCTGTATCCCTAAAACTCCTCCTGGTGCAAAAACCAGTCGCCTAGCCAACGTAACGCTCTCTGGGAGAGCGAGAGAGCACTAGCTTAACAACAACGGCTTCGAAGTAGCTAGGCCTAGTGTAAGTTCTGACGTTAGGCGAACGAGGAGCAGCAGTTACAAGATCCGGACGAAGATCCTTAAAAAATCATCATGATTTAATTAAAGTCCATAGGAGGCTAAGCAGCTTAAGGCTCCTCTCCAAATGACAGAGTCCTCAAAGGAATATCAGTAGGAGAGAGAACAGCACTTTCTCATCTACAGGAACCTTGTCCGATAAAAGCTAGGTTATCTCAGTGAGGGTCTCACTGGTGCATTAGCAGCAGACCAGAAGGCAACGTTATGTAACTGCTTGACAGTCTGTGAACTGTCAAAAACTGAACTGTCAACCACAACAGGTGCGTGAAGACATACAGCACTGGTGCATTAGTAGCAGACCAGAAGGCAACGTCATGTAACTGCTTGACAGTCTGTGAGCTGGCAACAACCATAGCTGTGTGGGGAAGCAAAGCCTCTACTCCTGACTGACTAGTCTGCTGCGGGCGAGTAACGGTAACCACAGTGGGTTGCGGAGGTTGACGCACAGCGTCAAAACAAAGCAACATAACTCCACCCTCCTGTTGTTGTGGTAACTCGCGAACGTCAACGGAGGGTAGCGTGCGTCTGTGAACGTCAACGTGCGGCTGGCAGGGTACACTGCGCATGGGTGGTGAAACTCTCACAGGCGGAGTGCGGGAGCAGGTAGCGTCAGCGTCTACTGTACGCACAACCGTGGTTGGTTGTAGGCTAACGGGTGCAGCGTCAACCTTCTCCGCACGATACTCCTGCATAAAAGATGCTAACTGTGTCTGCATAGACTGTAGCAAAGACCACTTAGGGTCTACAGCAGCAGGTGCGGCAACAGACGGTGTTACTGCCTGTTGCGGTACCACTTTGCCTCTCTTAGGAGGTGTGCAGTCATCGGAAGAATGCAGCAGGTCCGAAGTGACCCAGTGGCTACACCTGGGCCGTTGGACTTGCGCGGAAGGGACCGACTTGCGCTTAATAAGCTGCGAGACCTTGGTCCATGGTTTCTTACGAGAAACCTCTTCCGCAGACGAGAAGTAAATGGGCTCTCTCGTCTTTGTGTGGGTGGGGCGATCTTGGGTAGATACGCCCGAAACCACGGAGGGAAACGTCTGTTCGTTGATCAAGGCCTGACGAACCCATAAGTCGTTCGACATTACTTCTCCCCTGGGCTTGGGAGCTTGCAAGAGGTCCCGGACTAGGTGAACGACAGGCACGAACAGACGAACCCTCGGATGCAACACTGTAACACTTTGCGCATATCACTTTATCACTTCGATTTTCTGTTTTGCACTTATTTCACTGAAATCGAAACTTTTACTGATTTCTACCTGAAACACGCAATTCTACCCTTCATTAAAAGGTAGTAATTGCGAAAACAGTCGTATAATGCAGCTCATTAATACTAGCAAAAACAGAAAACATATATAAAGATAAAGAATTCAGTGGCTGGGAAAGAGACTAAACACTAGTTCAAATAAACTACGTTTACAATCTCTCACCGCACATAGCCTGGGGACAAGAATAAAACCCTAGAAACGTTTTACCTTCTTCCCCGTACAGCGACTAGGGAGGAGAGTAACACGAGAACGTTACCCGCTTGAACGGAACGTTTTTTCTCCTCTCTCTCTCCCTCCGTCTCTATCTCTCTCTCTCTTTCTCTCTTGATTTCGCACCTGAGAGAAGAGCTCAATTATATATCGTCAAAACACGTTATTTGGCTAAAGGAAAAACTGAAAGGTTTTCCAAATAAAAAGTTCCTTTAATTTAGAATTTAAACCATTTAAGCTAAGAAAGAATGAACGAAACGTCAGAATCGATTTACTCTTACTGCAAAGTGAAACCGTGATACACTCTCTATCGTAACGATAGAGCGCATGTTGAACGTCCTGAACGTCAACAACTGCGTAGTCTAAAAAACTAAACGTTAGTTCATCTTTGAAAACAGTACGAGACTATCAAAGAAATTCTTTCATAAAACATTAAATTTAAAAGTTTTAAATTCTTTAAAGGCTAAATACGATATAACGGGCTCAACGTTGATTAACTTCGGTTCCAAGTTAGGACCGCCTACTATCAGGAAAGGTCGCATATAAACAAAACATAAAAAATTTATTTTTATATGTTTATAATAAATGGAAAGTTAATCGAAGAGGCCTAATAAAGGCGGAGAGATATAAAATATATAGATCTATAATGTGTTAAGCAAAATTACTAAAAACCTAAACACACTTCCGTCTAAGGGAAGGATCGGCCATTTAAAAGTGAAAGAGAGTCCATACTCTCTGTCACCATAATTAAATCTATCCAAAACGAGTTCAAGTTTTGAGATGAAGATAAAACCCCTGCATAGCGAAAGCTCAAAACTAGAATAGTGTACTTCACCAAATAGTTGTGAAAACAAATCCAGTTAGTAACAGCCATTAAGACTTTAATGCAAGATGGCAACCACACAACAACTAGTTATTTGGAGGGTGGAGGGGGTAGGAGGGGTTACCGACTAACAACCTCCCTCACTCACAGTGATATTTCACTACTGTTGATTGCAGGCAGGACTTATGAGGGATAGGTGATGGCGGGACAGTTTGCATAAATAGCTACAGGTTTGTATCGTTAGGAAAAATACAAATTACTTCCAAATTTGTCATTTGTTCCCACACTAAACAAACCTCACGTTATTTAATAGGGATGACTCGCCCATTAGGGGGGTGGTAGTCCGACCTCTGGATTGGTCACTGACCCAGGGTTTTTACCTGTACAGTGTTAGACTGTACAGGGAAAAATACCTTGACACCTCGCTAACAAGACATACTGTATAATGTAATGCACCCGCAGCGGCATGAGCAACCTGTGTGAATGGGAAGAACTAGCAATGTGACTGTCTAAGTAGGAATATTCCGAGTTTAAAAACAGGAATGTTAATCCAAACATAGTCGTTCCCAATGCACACATCACAGCTTGAGCAATCTGTGTGGTTGTAAGAAACTAGCAATGTGACTGTCTAGGTAAGAATATTCAAAGTTTAAATATACCAATGTTAATTCAGACATAGACATTCCCAATACCTACCTAGCAGGAAGTATCGGGGATGTGTACAAGTATGAAACTATACTAGGTTACACAAGGGAAATAGTTATTACCCCTAGAGGACTTGGTGCCTTTCCTGTCTTTGGTCGGAAAGGGCTTCTTAGACACCACTATCTTTGCTGTTACCTTATTCTACAAGGTCTTAATTGGACAGGACTGCTGGGGAGCTGGTAGTTTATAAGGCTTGGATGTCAAAGCCCTATGGATGAGGGAGCCCTGGTGGGACTTCTTCCATCTCTCAGCAGCATTTCCACATCCTTTGGCTCAAAAAGAGAGGATCCCTCTAGAGAGTTCCTAAATCTAACGATCTTGGTATTTGGGACCGGCTGATGGAATCTCTCAGACACAGCATCCCGACGTTTCAGGATGGAGTTTGCCCAGAAGTTAAAAATTTGATGGGCGAGAAACTCGATGGTGCAAGTGATTGGGAGAAAGAAAGTTTCCATAGTTTTCCTGGTGCGTTACTTGGAGAAATCCTCGTTTCGCAACAGGATTCCCAGGGTCCCCAACCAAAGATCAAGCCACGAAAAAGCTTGCATGCCATACTTTGTGACCTTTTCCTGGTTGAGGATCTCAGCTGCCTAGAAGGTGACCTAACGGTTGGAGAGCCTCTCTAGAGAGACTCCTATGGTGAGCTCTTCAAGAGAGTGGTGAAGTGAAAGAGCTGGACGAGACTCGTTCAAAACTTCAAAATACCTCCTCTGCTGGGTGCGAGGCGGTAGGAGAAGCTTGGCGGTAGAGCCGGAATGTTGAGAGGAAGAGAGCTCAGAGAGCTGTTGGCAATCTTTGCCTGGGAACTCTTTAGCCCTTGAGACCAGGGCAAAGCTGCACTGGTCTTAAGAGGGCTTCTGAGTGTCAAAGACACGATCTCAGACCGTGTCTTTGCCCTCTCGTGGGAGTATCTCCGAGTCTGTACCCGTTGATGAGAGTCAGGACTTGCCAAAACACATGTTCTGACTCTTTCTGCTCTCCTCTGAAGTGGGACTGGCAGCAAATTCTCCTTCTTCCAACCCAGAGAGCTCGTCTCAGGGTAGGTCGTGAACATTCCTAGAGAGACAGGTAGTTCCTGAAGGCCTGGAGGTCCTTGAAGAGGATTCTGGAAGTGTCTTGGAGTCCTTTGATTCCTTCCGAGGAAGGAGATAGGACTCCAGCATCGAAGGCCAAACAGAGTTGTCGTTCCTAACTCCTGCTGGTGGTGGAAAACTCCATGTGCAAGGACAATTTTCCTCCGAAGGTGGAAGGGAGGAAATGCAAACCTCTCAAGACTCCTTCGGCAGAGGTGCGGCAAGAGAGCATCCGGAGGGCGAGTTAGGAGAGACAGGCCTCAAAAGCCTAACAGGACTCAATTTCGACCTAGGGGATGTTACCGCGTCTGAGACTCCTCTTTTTCTCTTCAAGGGCGAAGCAACCAAGGTTCTTTGCTGGAGATCTGCTGGAGCCGTCGGATGTTGCGAGGTCTCTGATGAGCGGGATGATAAAGCAGGCCCGAAGGCTTGTACAGCTGCTCTGACCATGGGACTGAACCAAGGCTGTCTGCTGATGGTGGCACTATGAGAGAGAGCTCCTAAAGAGAAAGGCATCAATGGGTCTCTGTGAGGAGTTGATGGTTGATGAAGTGGGTTTGCCTTTGAGGATGGAATCTTCAGAATCTTGAACACTTCTGTGGAGAATCTTCCTCCTTTACCCGGCAGCCGCCACTGTAATGCACTTACGTGGAGGGGAATGGGACAATGGTGACCTGTCAAAAAGTTTGCCTTTCTGCTCTTTTTGACTCACACAAATGCGTAAGAGAGTGCTGTCGCGTTGGAGAGCACTGGCATGTTGGCGAGTGCTGCCGAGCCTGAAAGCACTGGTGAGTGCAGGAGCGCAGGTGAGTGCTGGCAAGCCAGAGAACGCTGGTGTGCAAGCGGGCGCCTGGTGAGCTGAGCGCTGACGCAAAGGAGAGCGCTTGCGAGCTGGAGAGTGCTGATGCACGGGAGAGCGTTGACAAGGAGCACATAAGTGCAAGAAAGTGCTGTCGTGCTGTTGAGCACAGGTGTGCTGGCAATCATAGATAAGCTGGCGGGCGCTGGTGAGCCGGCAAATGCTGGTGTTTCAAATGGCGAGAACGAGCTGGAGAGAGCCAGCGATCGATGAGCATTGGAGAGCGCTGATGAGCTGGAAAGAGTTGAAACGCTGGAGAGTGCTGACGAGCCGGAGAGCGTTGATGCGCTTGAAAGCATTGGTGTCCTAGAGAGCGCTGACAAGGTAAGCGATGGCGCCCAGCTGAGGGACTGCAACGCTGCAAAGGTAGGCAAACATCCACCTTGGGGGATCGAGAGCAATCCACAGAAGAGTCCAAAACCTCAATCCGAGGACTACCGGCAGGGTCGTCAGAAGGCCCAGGAACCGGCGAAGGTCGAAGGCTAGAAGACAATGGAAGAAGAAGCTCCTCTGCAAGAGAAGGCTGCAAAGACGAGGCTGAAGAGCCGAAGATGCGCCTTTTCACCGATGGCGAAGGGCGACCTCTAAGGCTAAGCGGAGGGCGAGCTCTGTGAGATCGATGACACCCTCAGGGGGGCCAGTGGATCAGCAAGATGACCTTTAGAAGCAGCAATACTCCGCAGAGAAGTCTCTTTTGAGTGAACTCCTCCTACAAGGAGAAATACTTGCAGGAGACATATAAGACTTTGCTTACCCCTCGAAAGATGATCAGGAATGGGGGAAGCGCAGTCAGCAGCAACAGCTGAAGAGTCTGAAGAGGCAGGGGCAGGGGCATCGGCAGCAGCAGAAGACACCTCAGACAGCGTCGACGTAAGACAGAGGATCCACCTCCGAAGTTGACGAAGGCTGCACACTAGCACCACGGATGATGAGCTGCAGCAAGAACTCCTTGGAGGGTGGACTCGGAAGCCCCAAGGACAACCACGTGTGTTCAAAAGGAGAAAGACACATTGCCTAACCCGGGGTGAGAGTTGGGGCTGCTTTGCTAGGAGAAGCAACACTATCTCTTGAGGACCGGGGTTGACCAAATATTAAAGGGCCTACGCTAAAATTTTAATGGCTCGTTTTTTCAGCTTCGCCGAAAGTAATAACCCCTAATAAATAGCGTAAGTTTGTATTCCAGTTACGGAACAAAAAACAAATTAAATAAATTAAAAAAAAAAATCCAAAGGGAAGAGCACCTAGTCCGAGGACGGGAAAGGTGTCTATCAAGAGAACAGACACAGATTAAGGACTGCGCACTCGCTTCCCCGCCCGAAATCGATGAGAGAAGGAGAGCGGCAGCGTAAAAATATAAAACAGGAATTTGAAATTAACTAATTCAGCTGAAAAAAATAACTACTCGAGGGAACCATAAACCCTCCAGCGGGAAGGGTGTTCCCCGCGGAGACGAAACTGACAAGTTGAATTACAACAGTTATAATTTTACTTAATTAATGAAGAAAACCATTCGGAAGCACAGCCTAACCCGGGAATGAGAAAGGCGTTACCCCGGAGGAGTATTTTGCCGATCGACCACAAGTGAGCGACTATGACCTTCAGAAAGAGCGAGACCGAAATCAAGCTCCAAAAGGGCCGCAATTCCTTCCTCCAGCAGAGTCCTTCTAAGAACACGTAGAGGGGGAGGCGACGGTAACAGCCAAACGGAGGAGTAGCCAAACGATGACGATTCCACTGCGGCGGCGGCCGGGTTGCACAGAAGGCCATCCGCCAATGGGACGACGACCAATGTCCAAGGAAGAAAAGTCAAAAGGGAAGGTTCTCCGCCCTTGAGAACCTGCCGTACAACGCTGTCACACACAGCACATACACTGAAAAGAAAACCTACATATATATAAAAACATTAAGTATGGTTTCATATATACGTAAGTTAAAAAAATCAAAAATTTTAAGTAATTTTTATTTTTCCTAACATACTTACCGAGAACTACTTTCTTAGGAGTTACCAGTAACCTCCTCTCTACCGACCAGAGTTTTGTGTAGTTTACCCCCCACCCCGTTTTCTAAAGAGGCCTACCCCCAGCATCAAGGAATGTGCCCCGAGGGTAGGCTTATCGTAGGTCGATGTCCGGCCGGGTCAGCTTCATCAGTAAGTTCTATTGGATTAGCACAATGCTAGCAAGGGAAGAGAGGCACTCGGGGAAGGAAGGGAGGGCCATTACCCGAAAGTAGTTCTCGGTAAGTATGTTAGGAAAAATAAAAATTACTTAAAATTTTTTATTTGTTCCAACACGAATACTTACCTCGAACTACTTTCTTAGGAGACTTACACTTTAGGAGGCGGGTGTGCTATTCTGATCCCCTGACCCGGGACATGGAGGCCAAGAGGCCCAAGGATAACGGGACCTACTAGAAAACGGATGTGAGGGTAACTACACAAGAGTTCACGTTAGTGTCTAAGTACTCACCCTTTGAAAAATTTCTTCTGAAGCTCCTTCCAGTAGCGTAGTCATGAAGAATGTGTTATCCAATGGTATCAGTTGGTACTCCCCGAAGAGGCAAGGAAGCAACTGGGTAGGAGGAAGGAAACCGCACTTGTGCCTACCGGTTGCTAGCCTTGATCGCGCCTGGGGGTTTTTACCGTTACACCGCTTGGAGGGCGGAGATGACTGTTCCAATGGAGAACCCGTCTAAGGACTTCCTCGAGTAGTCCTTGAGGTAATGGGCAGTAAAGGTTGACTGGTTCGACCAAGTACCTGCTCGCAGGATCTGACCCACTGCCATGTTTGTCTCAAAGGCTAAGGAGGTGCTCAGGCCCCTGATGTCATGAGGTTGGGGGTGCCTGGCACTGCTATGCCATCTTCCTTGTAGGCTCTGGCAATAACCTGTCTCAACCAGAAGGAAATGGTGTTCTTGGAAACTTGTTTCTTATTAATACCTGTGGATATGAAGAGGCTCTTGATGCCTGGGCGGAGATGAGCTGTTCTTTCCAAGTATTTTCTAATTGTCCGTACAGGGCATAATTCTAAATCTTCTGCATTACCCGTCCTAGGGATGGCAGGAATTGAGAAACCTTCGAACTTCGGATCCCAAACTGCTGGGTTCTGAGTCTTAGCCACAAAAGAAGGCACGAACTTTAAGGATACTTCTTTCCACCCCTTCGAATGAGAAACGTCATATGACAGACCATGTATCTCACCCACTCTCTTAGCAGACGCCAAGGCCAGCAAGAAGACGGCCTTGAAGGTGAGATCTCTGTCCACGATATCCTTCAAAGGTTCAAAGGGGGAACGACACAACATCCTCAGGACCTTGGCTAAATCCCACTAGGGCACCCTACTCGCCTGTGGGGGGCAGGACTGCTCGAAACACTTGACAAGCATCGCTATGTGTCTCGAGGCCCCCAGGTCGATGCCCTTCAGGAGGAAGACTTGGCCTAAGGTGGCCCGAACTCCTATTATGGCTGGGATTGACATTCCCACCTTGTCTCTAAGAAACACCAGAAAATCTGCTATGTCTGGGACAGAGGCCTTAAGAGGTTTAATGTGCCTCTCAGAGCACCACTTCGTGAAGGAGGCCCACTTAGCCTGGTAGACCGCGGCTGACGACTTTCTCAGGTATAGAGACATTCTCTTAGCCGTGGAAGAAGAATACCTTCTTTCTTTAGGAGCCGCTCGATAGTCTCCAGGCGTGAAGACGTAGGGAGAGTGGGTTGTCGTGGAGCCTGAGAAAATGAGGTTGATGCAGAAGGTCTGACCTGTCGGGCAGAGGCCACGGCGGTTGACTCGTTAGGTCTTTTAGGTCCGCGAACCACTCTCTCTCCGGCCACCAGGGCGCTACCAAAGTCATCTTTAGGTTTCGGGCTGTCCTTACTCTGTTGAGCACTTGCCTTATCAACGTGAAAGGGGGAAAAGCGTACACATCTAGATTGTCCCACTTGTGCTGAAAGGCGTCTTCTAAGGCTGCTTTCGGGTCTGGCACAGGAGAGCAATATACGGGGAGTTGGGCGTTGAGTTTTGTTGCAAAGAGGTCCATCACCGGGAACCCCAACGTTGGATGATGAGCTTGGCTACTTCCGGAAGAAGGGACCATTCTGTCCCTACTATCTGGCCCATTCTGCTGAGGCCGTCGGCCAGTACGTTTTTCTTCCCGGGAATAAACCTTGCTAACAACACCACTTGGTTCTCTTCTGCCCAATCTAGAATTTCTATGGTGAGATCACACAACTCCTTCGATTTCAAGCCTCCGTTTCTTTATGTATGCCACTACCGTGGCGTTGTCGCACATCAACGCCACGGTGTTTCCCTTTAGTAGACTCGCGAAGTGTAGGCAAGCCTTCTGGACTGCCTTCAACTCCAGGACATTGATGTGGAGTTCTTTCTCCCCGTCCAACCAGGTCCCTCGTGCTGTTTCGTCGAGGAGATGGGCTCCCCATCCTTGGTTGGAGGCGTCTGTGAACAGTAGTAACTCGGGTGGATCGCTCCCGAAGGGCATCCCCTTGAGTGAGTTCGACCGGCAATGCCACCATTCCAGGGAGGGTCTCGTGTTTGGTAGGACTGGGATTAGAACTTGTTGTGAGTCCAGTTGGCACTAGAGGTTCTTCAGGTTCCATTGTATGGATCTGAGCCTTACCCTCCCTTGGGGAACTAGTTTCTCCAATGTGACTAGGTGACCTATCAGCTTCTGCCAGTCTTTCGCTCTCCTGGGGCGCTCTGACAGGAACGGCTAAATGATATGCATGAGGTTTCTTATCCTGTCCTCCAAAGGGAAGGCTTTTCCCAGAATGGTATCTAATGTCATTCCCAAGTAGTCCATTCTGGTGGATGGGGATAGATTTGACTTCTTCGGGTTGATTACGATGCCCAGATCCTTGCAAAACTGGAGGAGTTTTCTCCCTTGTTCCTCCAAGAGGCCCTTTGAGGTGGAAAGAAGCAACCAGTCGTCCAGGTATCGGATGAGGCGAATGCCTCGTTCGTGAGCCCACACTGAGACAGTCGTGAAGACTCTCGTGAACACCTGGGGTGCTGTTGAGAGTCCGAAGCAAAGGGTCTTGAATTGATGAACTTGTTGAGAGCCGACAGATCTATAACCGGTCTCCACACCCCCGTCGCTTTTTCTACCAGGATCAGGCGACTGTAGAAACCTGGCCCTGGGAGAAGAACTTCTTCCATGGCGCCCTTCTCTAACATGGAGGACACCTCCTCTTGAAGGGCGGTCCTCTTTAACGGGTCTTTAGGAGCTAGCCATTCCGCCCGGCTGGCCGGGATAAGAGGGGGTGGTTCTGTTATGAACGGAAGTCTGTAGCCCTCCTTTAGTACGGACACTGTCCAAGGCTCTGCTCCCTGAGCCTTCCATGCTTGCCAATGAAGTCTGAGGCATCCCCCAACCCGAGGCTTGGGCGGGGATAGGGGGCCTCCCACTCTATCTTCTTCTGGAGGAGCGGCCTGATCTGCCTCTCCTAGATCCAGAGTAACCCGACCTGAAGGAGCTTGAGGGCGCTGGAGCTCCCCTGCGGGGGGCTGAGGCGATGCGGACCAGGAGGAAGAGGAAGCCTCTCTCCTCGTAGTGCTGGGAGAGGCTTGGGACGTCGCGGCACTATCCGAGACGGACCTCTTGTAGGGCGGTCTCCTAGAAGGCGTAGGTCTGGGGATGTTAGAGTCCTTCTTCTTCGAGACCTTCTCCATGATGGCCTCTAGTTCCTTCAGGGGAAACAAGGACTCTCCTCACAAGGGTAAGCTCCGTATGGCCCGCGCTTCCCTGTCTGGTACCTTCCGGGACACCTTCGTCAGAACAGTGTCTCTCTTACGGAGTACCAAGTTAGCCGTCAGAGCGAGCGACTGGTAAGTTAAAAACTTAAGGGTTTTACTCCCGGAGGTAATAAGGTCTCTCAGGAGGCCTTGCTGGTCAGGGTCCGCGGGGTCGAACGAGGCTTGTACCCCTACCAAAGTGGAAGCCCACTAGTCCAGCCAAGAGGAGACGTTCACTAAATCTCTCGACATTTCCTCCATCATGGAGGCTTCTGCTGGCGAGAAACAGACCAGGGCCGAAGAGGCCCTATCGTCTCAGACGCCCTGACTCAGGATGTCGATGGAAGACTCCACCTTACAGGGGCCTGGGCGACGTCCCGCTGGCACATAAACCTTGCCTTGGGTTCTGAGGTCCTGGAGCAATTTCGAGGAACTCTCGGTTTTGGGGGCTTCGGCATTACTAGCCACCACCTTGTCCACATACTCCTGCCCTAGGACCAGATCTCGGGCTAGAGGAAGCGCTAGAGACGTCTTAGGTTGGGTAGGAGTCTGCATAATTCTTAATAGGCTTGACCTCCAGTAATCCTCGTCTGTAGCTGTAGGTTCCTCGATTTTGTGGTGCCTTCTGATAAGGCCAACCACCCTCCTATAGGCCGAGTCCTCCGTTGGTGAACCCTCCCTTCCGTCAGCCGAGGTCTCGGCCTGGGGTCGGGGAGCTGGGTTACCAAGCACGCCGACTGGACGTCTAGCTCTTGGTGCCAGGGGGCGCCGTCCTACCGAGGTACTGGATCTCATCTGCGGGGACGTCCGGACCAGGGGCCTGGGTTAACGCAGGCATCGCTGGTTCAGCGGGGACTCTCGTCCGCCCTAGGGCTCTGGGTGCCAAGGACGCGGTTCCCGTGGGCTGACCCGACAGCGGGAACCGTTCCTTCCGACCCGAAGGCCGCACCAGCTGGGCTGGTTCAGCCAGGCCGCCCGACGAGAAGCGCGTTTCCCCCCGCTGGGCGGGGTGAACCGGAGGCTTCGAGGACTTATGCCTTCTTGTAAGGTCCTTCCTGCGAGCTAGGTCGCGAGGGTCAAGGTTGTGTTTTGAGGACGGCATCCTTGGCGAACACTCTCTGGACCAGCGGTCCGGGGAACTAAGCACCTTTGAGTCCCGTGGTACGAAGACCCAGGCGCCATCAGGAGACCTACTCCTCCTATACTTACGCCCTGGGGAGCGGGAGCGCTTGCTACTATACCGGGAGCGCGACCTCGAACGGGAACGCTCGCTCCTGGACCGCTCCCTCCGACGACGGTGTTTTACCCTGACTTCCTCCTCCGACGAGAAATAAACATCCGACGAACCCGACGACACTGTGCTTATCGCATGTCGGCCGGTAGCGGGGACTGCGGGGTCTTCTTCGGGCGTTGAGTGCCCGAGGTCGACGGCTGGAGGAAATCTTCGGGGACTTCCGTGAGGGGGGCCGGGAACGATTCAAAGCATTCCATGCCAGGGAGCCAGGGGTCCAGGGCCACTTCCATCCTTAAGGGTGACCTACCCGGCGTCTTCGGAAGCCTCCAACCGAAGGCATCATTACCCGAAGGTCGTAACTTCTTCTGATTGTCTCCGCCTAACGAAGATCCAGAAGCACAGGCCCACGAGGGCGGCGAAGATACAGACACCTCGTTACTACCCCACAAGGGGTCATCGGAGGACGCGTGCCCCCCGAGCACAAGGGCCGACTCTCCGGACACACTACTGGGTTCTTCACTAGCCCTAGAAGGGCCCGCAATCGGCACTGCACTTTCACTAGGTTCCTGGGGAAGGACGCCTTGTTCTTTTTCTACACCAGACTTACCTCGTCCCCTACTCTGTGTAGGGGACGGCAAAACAGAGGCCCCGTCAGACCGCTCACTGGGTGATGGTAGCGGCGAAGTAACACTAGCTTTCCTGGGGGAACGTTTCGCCGATTTTCTCTTTTTCGTACCGTACCGTACCCACTGGATATCGCTCCAGTCTACACACTCGGGGCACGTATCTGCTGACGAACAAACCCTTCCCCTACAGGAGGAGCAAAGGGAGTGAGGATCCACTTCAGGCTTGGAGAGGAACGCTCCACACGATTTACCGGCTCTAGGCCCCGGACAACGGCGGATTTGCTCTATAATGCACACAACGCAAGACACAAGCACGAAGGGAATCAATGAAAACACTGGGTAAGCACACGGGTGGAAGGAGAACACACAGGAACACCCGGGAAAAGTACACTGGAAAACACAAGTTACCACGCGGGGAACACGTGGGGCACTAGAACGCACACAGGATCGATAGAGAACGAGGGCGTGTTTACACGTCGCGACCAGAGAACTTACTGATGAAGCTGACCCGGCCGGACATCGACCTATGATAAGCCTACCCTCGGGGCACATTCCTTAATGCCGGGGCTAGGCCTCCTTAGAAAACGGGGAGGGGGGTAAACTACACAAAACTCTGGTCGGTAGAGAAGAGGTTACTGGTAACTCCTAAGAAAGTAGTTTGAGGTAAGTATTCGTGTTGGAACAATCAAAGATTAATGGCAGTCCAAAAAAGGCGAGGAGAAAGAGAGGTAACAACCACTCTCCATCCGAGCCAAAAGCAAAATGAAGCACAATCACAGGTGTGGGTTTGAGGGGCAGCTAGCTAACCTCCAACCACCGCTAACTAGCGGGATGGGTAGTTAACCCTCGCTAAATTCTAATGGCTCGTCCTTTCAGCTTCTCCGAAAGTATTACCCCTATGAATAGCGTTGATTTGTATTCCAGGTACAGAACAAACAATATTTGGCCATATTTACTGTGTTAATCATCCGCTCATGGCAGAGGCAGTTCTTTGTCAGCCTGTTTCCGTTACCTGTAATACAGCAACAGGAAACTAAAAAATGTAATGCTTTATACACCTGAAAAAGATCTTGGTGATTTTACAGCAGTTATAGATAACAAAACTAAATCTCTCTTACAAATGAGTAATAATCAATGTTAGTAAATAAATTACGGAAGAGATAAAACAACCTAAATATACACCATCAGCTTCCACTAAGAGCTACCACCTTAACAGTATTTAATCTGAACTTTGTGAAAACAAAATTCCTCAGAAAAGAAGCAGAAAAAAACAAAAATAAATTTCAAAACATCATCAAGTGTGAACTAACTCTGTAACTGGGAAAGGGTGTTGCGATGAGAGGTAGTGAACGTGTTGGTGGAGGTGGTGTTCTGCGACGATGTCATGGTTCATGGCATGACACCACAAGGATGAGTGTCAGGAAGGCCCTGCAAAAATACTGCTCTGAAAAGTTGAAAAAAAAATTTAATAGATTAAAAATTAGGTTATATAACTCTCTGAAATGGGATACCACTTAAGAGAATGCTGTACATCACTGTAGTTCTAAATGAACTTGAAATTAAAAATCATTACCATTACATATTCAACTTACTGATAAATATACAGCAGACTTAAACTTAATAAGACACATTCTTTTAGATCTATTCTCAAATTAATTTCATATATGCAAATGTTGCTTAGAAGTCTGCTGAAAAAAATAAAATGTCTAAATAACTCAGAAAATAGAATTTCAATAATAAAATTTATTTCTATATCCAAATAATGTTCATACAGTACAGTATTGCTTAACTCTCAAAGCTTGCTTATATCGATATTTACGCCTCAAAAAAGAAAAATCATTCAAATATCCAGTTTTCTTTCCTTTCAACATTCTTAGGCCTCTAATATACTGTAGTACTGTACTGAGTCAATCTTCTAGCAGCTAATGGCAATAATCATGAAATTGGTGTGCCATACCCCGTTATCTTTCAGTCACAAAGTCGAAACTAATCCCTACTCTCACGATGCCACTAGTCAGAGGGGAAGGTGGGTATGTATATGAATATCATGGGAATGTACCATAGAAATAAGTTTTATCATCAAAATGACAAATTTGGAATAATTTGTATTTTCCCTAACTATACAAACCTGGAGCTCTTTACGGAGGGTTTTTTTTTTTTCAGCGCTAGGTGAAACCACTCGTTAAGGCTTTTGCACGGTGCAAATAGTACCCTGGGGTAGCGGGGTAGACCAACTACCCCGCTCAGACTAGGTCTGGTAAACAACTGTCACTTTGCAATTGCAGTAGGACTTCCAGGGGAAGTGTCGATCTGATGCTTGACAAAGAGGATATCATTGGGGCTCCTTTCAATGAACATAGGAACATAATAACCATTCCAAAGAGGTGGTCTGACTTCAAACTGAGAGCATGTGCACTAAAAATTCTGTATGAGGAGCTAATTTAGTCAACAAGGAAATGTTGACTTTATTCAGTTTTAAGATGAGGATTAAAGCCGAGCAATAGCCTTTCACTGCCGACACTGAACAAAGTTTTTCTTCCTTGAGGTACAATAAAAATTCCGCTATTGTTGATATACTGTAGTGGCACAACACCAACCACTAAAGACAAACCACTTTGTCTGATATACCAAGGCAGACGACTCGCAGAGGTATCCTGCCATTCTCTTTGCAACTGGTGTTAAAAAGCCATTCTTTGTGAGCAGTTGCTGGATAACCTCCCGGCATGAAGCCGAAGAGATGGGATCACTTGATAGAATCTCTTCATGTCTGGTTGTTTGAATAGATTATGAAGTGGAGGGCAGTGCCTCAGTGAGCATAAGTAGATGGTCCAAAAACCATTCTGAATGTTGCCACAGCAAAGCTAGTAGGGCCATCGACAGATCGTGTGATGCAATAACTTTGTTCAAGAGTCTCCTTACTAGGCAGAAGGAGGGGAACGTGTAGCCGTCCATCTTGTCGCGAATAGATAGATTGTAGGCGAACCCCACAAAGTTAAAATTTTATTGGCTATCTGTTGTTTCAAAGCCCATTCGGAGCCTACTATCTGAATCCTCCTGCTTACATTGTCCGCCAGCTCATTCTTCTTGACTACGATGAACCGGGCTGAAAGGACTACCGTATTGTTTTCAGTCCCTCTGAGGATTTCCAGAGCCAACTGGCATAGGTGCTGTGAGAAGGTACCTCCTTGTTTGTTTGTGTGTATCACCATTGTAGTGTTGTTACTCATCAGCACTACAAAGAGTCCTGAAAGGAGCCAATGGAAGTGCTTGAGGGTGAGAGAGGGTGTCCTTATTTTCACGAGGTATATGTGGCAATGCTGCTCAGATTCAGAACACAGCCAGGATGCCATAAGGTGCAACATATGAGTGCTCCACCCTTCTTATGATGTATCTGTGAAGAGCAACAAATCCAGAGGAGGGGAGGGAAGATCTACTCCCATGAGTAGGTTAGTGTCCAATACTTAACAGCTCAGGTCTCTCTTCTGCTCTTGACCTACCGGCACCATAGTGTTCGGTGGGTCTACATGCTGATAACCAAAGGTCTTCAGTTGTCACTGTAGAGATCAAATGCACAACCGACCGTTGGGTCTAGAGAAGTTAGGTGTTCCGACCGCCTTTCCCACTCATGTGCTGGCAATTTATCTTGCGAGAGGAAGATCTGGGGTATCTCTCTCAGTCTCTTTATTTGTTCTTAGGATGGAAAAACTTTGCCTAGTATGGTCTTGATTCTCATTCCTATATATACCATGTCTTGGGCTGATAGCAGGCGATACTTCTTGTAATTTACCATGATACCCAGATCTCGGCAAGATGCGAAAAGTTTGTCTCAATGGAGATGGGAATACCTCGAGTCGGCCAGAATAAGCCAATCGTCTAAACAACGAAACAGATGAATGCCATTCTTATGTGCCCAGATGGACACTAGCGTGAAGATTTGTGTGAACACCTTGGGTGCTGAGGACAGGCTGAAACACAGCATCTTGTACTGATTTATGTACTTCATTCAGGATGGAATCAAGAGGATCTGGAAGTATGCATCCTTGAGGTCAAACAATATCATGAAGTCCTGCGGTCTGATGGCCTGTCTGACCATCTGGGCCATCTCCATTTTGAACGGAGTCTGATGTACGAACTCACTCAAAGTCAAGAGATCGATGATTGGTCTCCAGTTTCCAGAAATCTTTTCTACACGAAATAAAAGATTGTAAAAACCTGGGAAACATTCTGGTATCTCTTGGAGTGCATCCTTCTTTAGCATGGTCTAGAATTCAGCCCAAGGGGCCTGTTCCTTCATGGACCCCTTCGCATAGGAATATGACATCATTAGATGGAGGGTCATAGGAGGGTGAGAGCTTGTAAATGGGACCATGTATCCTTCTCTTAGTACGAAAACTGACCAAGATTTGACTCCATGGATCACCCACCTCTACCATCTGTTCTTCAGGCATCCTTCTACTGGTGAACTGGTTGGGAAAAAGGCCTTCCTAGCGGGGTAATTCTTGATAACTTCTATCTCCTTTTCCCCTCTTTGAGCCCTTAGGTCGAAAGAGTTGTTCGGGGCCTTGGGTCTGCGCTGCTTACTTCTTTTGATTGACTGATTTGATGTTTTCTAGCATCCTGACATCTAACGTCATTGATGCCAATATAATTTATTGTGGCCACGGGGGCATAACAATACTTAGAATAGCGCCAACGTATCCCTGCGTGCCGTAAGAGGTGACTAAAAAGGACGGGACGAGGGGGCTGGGAACCCCCTCTCCTAGATTATATACTCCTGTGAGACATCAAAGAGGTGGAGCTGGGGGGAGAGTGACTGCTCCCCACACTCTAGTTTTGGGGTGTCTGAATGTGCGTGGATGTAGTACGATAGAGTAAAAGATGTGAGATTGGAAGTATGTTTAGGAATAGAAGGATGGATATATTGGCTTTATGAGAAACAAAGATAAAAGGGAAGGGTGAAGTGACTGGTAGAGTGTCTGGCTTGAAAGGGGAAGAGCAAGAGAGGGTGTGGCTTTATTGCTGAGTGAATGGATGACAGGTAAAGTAGTGGAATGGAAGGAGATATTATCTAGGTTAATATGGGTAAGGGTTAGGTTGAGTAGGGAATGTTGGGCTTTTGTCAGTGCGTATGGGCCAGGTTGTGAGAAAAGTGAAGAAGAGCGGAACGAGTTCTGGAAAGAATTAACTAGGTATGTAGAAGGACTGGGTAGAAGGAATTATGTAGTTGTCATGGGTGACTTAAATGCTTAAGTGATCACTGGACAAGTAGAAGGTGTCATTGGGAAGCATGGTATACCAAGTGAAAATGAGAGTGGTGAGACTGGTAGATATGTGTTGAGCAAGAGATGGTGATAAGTTTTAGCTTTTTCAAAAAGAAATATAAAAACAAGTATACATGGATAAGAGTGGCAAATGGAAGAATGGTATAAAGGGCTTTAATGGATTATGTGTTGATAAGTCAAAGAATGTTTGGAAGATTGAAAGACGTCCACGTGTTTAGGGGAATGGATAACGGTACGTCTGATCATTTTTTGGTAGAAGGAAAATTAGGTGTAACAAAAGAGTGGGGGAGTAGAGTGGGGGGGGAGGAGAGTGGGGGGGGAGTAGAGTGGGGGGATGTAAAAGGGAGCTAGTGAGGGTTGAAGAGTTAATAAAACTGAAGGTAAAAAGTGAATATCAAGAAAGGTTGGAAATGGCATATGACAGGGAGAAAGTAAGAGAAACTGGTAATTTAGAGGAGGTTTGGCTATGTTGAGTGAATGGAAAATGGCTGACTGCTAAAGATGGTAATGAATGCAAGAGTTGATGGGAGAAGTACAAGTGGAAGGCCAAGGTTTGGGTGGATGGATGAAGTGAAGAAAGCTCTGGGTGATAGAAAGATAGCTATGAGAGAGGCAAGAGAGCGTACTAGAAATAGGAATGAATGGCGAGCGATTATGACGCAGTTCTGGTAGGCCCTGCTGCTTCCTCCGGTCGCCTTGGATGACCGCAGAGGGAGCAGCAGTAGGGGACTCAGCGTTATGAAGCTTCATCTGTGGTGGATAACAGGGGAGGGTGGGCTGTGGCACCCAAGCAGTACCAGCCAAACTCGGTTCAGTCCCTAGTCAGGCTGGGAGGAGAGTAAAGAGGAAAGGTCCCCTTTTTGTCATTTGTTTGATGTTGGCTACCCCTTAAAATTGGGGGACGTGCCTTGGTATATGTATGTATAAATAAAGAATAAAAGAATATTCAATTAAAACCATAAAAGCAAAGATGTCATTTTAAAAGTTAAATAGCTTTCAGAAGACCTGCTTCTGAAGTGAACTAAAAATGCTGCTAGCATGGTAGGAGAGATCATGTCCAAGAATCTTGGCTAGGATGAACCTGCCATCCTCACCTCGAGCCTCAAACAGATATCTATTTCTTTCACTACTATAAGTGGGGCATTTGGTCAAAAAATATCTCACTGTCAAGGGTCGTCGGCGCCCACTCGTGTCCGAGTATCGGGTTCTGTCGTTAGCCATCAGCCTCCTATCTATGGGGAGGGTGCTTATGTCTGATGTGGAAGAGTCGCGGACAGTGTTCACAAGGGAGGGTAGGTGGTGGGCGGGGCTGTTCTAATCGCTCTCTCTCCTTCTTCTCCTCCTAGCTTCCTCATTTTGTCTCCTCCTCTCCTCGAAGTCTACGGTGCCATGGTGTACTGTACTCCTCCAGGTTTTCCTGTCCCTGGCTGTTTCTTCCCATGAGGAAGGATCGATGTCAGTTAGAGCCAGGGTGCGCTTTAGTTGATCTTTATAGCGCATTTTCGGGGCTCCTCGTGGTATGGTGCCCTGGGTCAGTTCTCCGTAGAATATTTTCTTTGGGAGCCTAGATGGATCCATCCTATGCACGTGTCCTATCCAGCGGAGGCGGTGGTGGATGATGGTGGCCTCCACGCTGGTCAGCGAGGCACGTTCTAAGACTTCAATGTTGGTGGTGTGGCTCTCCCAGGGGATTTTCAAGATCTGCCTCAGTTTCATTTGTTGGAAGCGTTCTAGGTTTTTAATATCGTTTCTATATAGCGTCCATGTCTCACATGCATACAGGAGCATGGAGAGGACTACTGCCCTGAACACCATTATTTTGGTGGTCAATGTCAGTGCATGGTTGTTAAATACGCAGCAGTT
This sequence comes from Palaemon carinicauda, assembly GCF_036898095.1. NCBI lineage: Eukaryota > Metazoa > Arthropoda > Malacostraca > Decapoda > Palaemonidae > Palaemon > Palaemon carinicauda. Next base: position 30,280,718 of record NC_090761.1, read on the forward strand.
GAGTCGGCCAAAGGCGGAGTGGGCTGCCCTGATCCTGTTCTCCACGTCCTTTTTGCTTGTGGGAGCTGATGTTAGGATGCTCCCTAGGTAGGAGAACTGGTCCACCTGTTCTAACGGTTGGTCATTCACTGTGGTATTGAAGTTTGGGAGCATCAGTCCTGGTGGATGTTGGACGAGGGTCTTGGTTTTATCTGTGTTGACTTGCATCCCAAAACGTTCGTAGGCAGAGATGTATGCATCAGCTAACGACTGCAGGTCCTCTGCCGTCTGACCTGGGGTGGCATTGTCGTCAGCATACTGCAGTTCTCGCACTGCACACAAGGTGGTCTTGGTTCTGGCGCGGAGTCTGGCGAGGTTGAAAGCGCCTCCATTCATGCGGAAACATAGGTCAACTGAGGGTGTGTCTGGGGGAATCTCGTTGAGCATTGCTGCGGTGTACAGTGAACCCTCGTTTATCGCGGTAGATAGGTTCCAGTCGCGGCCGCGATAGGTGAAAATCCGCGAAGTAGTGACACCATATTTACCTATTTATTCAACATGTATATTCAGACTTTTAAAACCTTCCCTTGTACGTAGTTCTGTTAACAAACTACCCTTTAATGTACAGAACACTCAATGCATGTACTACAGTACCCTAAACTAAAACAGGCACAAATATTAAAGGTGATTTTATATCATGCATTTCCTAAACACGCTAAAAAGCACGATAAAAATGGCAACCAATGTTTTGTTTACATTTATCTCTGATCATAATGAAGAAACAAACTGGAGGTAGAGCTTTGCTTATTACCCAGACATATTTCCCATACTTTTCCCTTAGAACTACATCACATCTTCCTACTTTAGATATATATATATATATATATATATATATATATATATATATATATATATATATATATATATATATATATATATATATATATGTGTGTGTATGTGTGTGTGTATATATATATATTTATATGTATACACATATACATACCTACATATATACATAAATACATGCATATATATATATATATATATATATATATATATATATATATATATATATATATATATATATATATATATATATATATATATATATATATACAGTATATATATATATATATATATATACAGTAATATATATATATATATATATATATATATATATATATATATATATATATATATATATATATATATATATATATATATATATATATATATATATATATATATATATATATATATATATATATATATATATATATATATATATATATATTACTATATATATATGGGTTTTGGAAAAAATCCGCGAAGTGGTGAATCCGTGATGGTCGAACCGCGAAGTAGCGAGGGTTCACTGTATAGCGAGAAACACGTTGGGGCCAGAACACAGCCCTGCTTCAGGCCGCCGTTGATGGGGAATGGGTCTGAAAGAGAGTTCTGGTGGCAGACTCTCCCAACCATTCCGTCATGGAGGGCACGCACCAGCTTGACAAAATCGGGTGGGCAGCCATATCTTTTGAGGACAGCCCACATGGCAGGTCGAGGTACTTTGTCGAAGGCCTTTTTCAAATCCCAGAAGATGAACATTATGGGCTGTGGTTGTTCGAGGCTCTTCTCTTGTAGTTGTCGCGCACAGAAGATCATGTCTATGGTCCCGCGGGAAGGTCGAAAGCCGCACTGGGACTCTGGCAGGACGTCTTCTGCGAGAATAAGGAGGCGGTCAAGGAGAATCCGAGCGAAAATCTTACTCGCGATGCTTAGTAGTGATATTCCCCGGTAGTTGTTACCGTTCTCCCTGTCTCCCTTCTTGAAGATGGTAACGATGTTTGCATCGCGGAAGTCACTGGGGAGGGTCTTGGTCTCCCATATTTTCAGTATAAGGAGCATCAAACAGTTCCTCAAACCGGGGCCACCGTGAGTGAGGAGCTCCAACGGGATGTTGTCTGGCCCTGGGGCTTTGCCGGGCTTCATGCGCTGCAGGGCCTTGTTGAAGTCATGGATGGAGGGTGGTAGTGCCATCCAGTGACGGACGAGATGCTGCGGGGTCATTCGCAGGAGATCGTCTGGGGTGTCTGCTTGGTCATTGAGGAGGTTCTCAAAGTGAGACCTCCACCTGGCCAGGATGCCCTCGCTGTCGGTGATGGTCGTGGCTCCATCCGCATCCTTCAGGCCGCCCACTGATGACCGTGTGGGACCGAATATTTCCTTTGTTGCTGCATAGAAGCTGCGCAGGTCACGTTGGTCAGCGAAACTCTGTATTTCTGCAGCTTTTCTTTGCCACCAGGTGTTCTAGGCTTCACGGATCCCTCTTTGGCAACCAGCTTCAGCCACCTTGTGAGCACATTTGTTAGCTGCTGTTGGTTGGTTTTCCAAAGTCAGGCGTGCTTGTCGTTTGGTTTCAATGAGAAGAGAGATGGTAGCATCATTCTCATCAAACCAATCCTGCCGTTTCTTGGTGGTGTAGCCTAGTGTTTCCTCCGCGGCACGGGCCATGGCGTTTCTGAGGGTGGTCCAGTGGTGCTCAACAGTGGCCTGACCCATGGGGTCTGCGAGGTGTTGTTCGCAGGCCTCCTTGTAGTTCTGTGCCACCTGTGGGTTGCGGAGCTTACTACAATCAAAGCGTTGGTGTGGTACGCTGTCAGGTGCCCTTCTGGGTGGTCGTAGGGTCGTCACGGAGAGTCGGGAGATGAGGAGTCTGTGGTCCGTCCAGCAGTCGTCCGCTCCGGGCATGGATCGGGTGATGCGGACGTCTCCTCGGTCTCTGGCTCTGGTCAGGACGTAGTCCAGGGTGTGCCAGTGTTTAGACCGTGGGCGTCTCCATGTGGTCTTTTGTCGCTTTGGTAACTGGAAGATGGTGTTGGTTACCACAAGTTGGTGTTCTGCACACAGACCCAGTAGGAGTTGGCCATTGGCATTGCAATTTCCAATGCCATGGCGGCCGATGATTCCCTCCCACAGGCGATGGTCTTTGCCTACTCGGGCATTAAAGTCGCCAAGCACAACGAGCTTGTCATTGGCGAGCACTGCCTGGATGGTGCGGTCAAGCTGGGTGTAGAAGGCAGCTTTGTCATCATCGGTTGAGGTCATAGTCGGGGCGTAGACAGAGATCAGGGTGAGGTGTCTGTCCCGCGTGATGGGGATGCGGACAGTCATCAGGCGCTCACTGATGGCCTTGGGAGCGAGGTTGTGCTGCTGCACTAGCTGGGAACGGATGGCGAAGCCGACACCGTGGATGCGAGGCTCCTCTAGGGCCTTGCCTTTCCAGAAGATGGTGTAGCCTGTTCCAGCTTCCCTGATGTTGCCCTCTTCGGGTAGTCTGGTCTCGCTAAGAGCCGCCACATCAACATTGAAGCGGGCTAGCTCCTTGCAGACGAGGGCTGTACGTCGTTCTGGGCGGTTGGTGTTCGTCACGTCTTGGAGGGTGCGGATGTTCCACGCACCTAAGGTTAATATTTTTTTCTTGTTGTTTCGACCGCATTAGTGGGATGTCCGCCAGCCGCGGTGAGCTGACCAAACGGGTTTGCCGTGTCCGATGTTTACCCCACCTTTTCTAGGGGCCTCCCCATGTGAGGTGGGCTGCGGTGTCCTCAATAGGCCAGCCCAGTCACGGGTCCAGCTGCCGAACTCTGGTGTCACGGCACCGTCACAAGAGAGCGACTGAATCTTAGACTCGCCGCCTGAGTGCAGTCGTGGGCTAAGGGCTTCCAGCTATCCAGGCCTGCCCCCTTCACCCACGGTGCTGTCGCCTCAGGACTTGGTGATGATGATGGTGAGAAAGAGATGAAGAAGGGTGGATGAAACGACAGAATGCCAGTAGCTGGGTATATTGTTTTGGGTGGTCGTGGCTTTGCAACGGCCACGCACACACACTTGGCCCACACCGTTTTCACCGCGGGTCAAGACATATGAGACAGGCGGCTTCTCCGATGTTGGTTGCATCGGGCTGCCGGGTTCTTGTTATGTCAAGGCCCGCCTTGTTGCCTACCCAACTGGCATTGCCCTCTTCCGCCGGCGCTGGGAAGCTCCGCCGTTGGGGTCTTGTTTGGTTTGATTTTGGATTTTTCCTTCTCCTAGCCTTTGCCTATCTTAAATAAAGGAGAAGGCCTATAGGGGTCCAGTCTCGGTCTGGTCTCTCAGAGCTGGCCCAGCATTAAGACACTCAAGCCCCTCTACTGCAGCAAAGTGCTGGACCATCAGAGGGGACTGTCAAGGGTACCTAACAGCCATCACAATATGGCTGGTGTTGGCCAGTAAGCAGATATTCATATGTCAACGAGTGTTACCAATGCGGAGACGACAAAGAGCAGTCTCCCACTTTCAGGGCATTATGTTATACTTCCAAGGGGATATAACATTCGTTACCCATTGCATTTTATTTTCAACCAAATCATCCCAATGCTGTTGCCAACTATTAGAAATCAAATTCTTCATGTTGAATAAACAATAATCACAGAAAATGGGATACCTTCTTGGTAGAAACTCAGCTGCAGCATTCTTAGCCAATAAATCTGCCTTCTCGTTTCCAGACACACCTACGAGTGCCAGAACCCAGCAAAATTGAACTGTCATAGCTCTTAGTCTGATAATATATAGCTATTCTAAAATCTTTAAAACTAAAGGGTTACTAGAATTATAAACTTCTAAAGCTTGAAGGACACTCCTTTTCAATAGCGGTTAGTATGCCTTTTAGTTCAGCCGTAAATATGGAAGCTGTTAGAGGAAGTGCACCTCTACAATTAAAAGCATTACTAAATACTCCAAATCCAAAATCCAATGCCAGCATCAGATTTGGAGCCATCAGTATATATAAAAGTCGATTCCTTATGTTCTACATGTTCCATAAAAAGAGACCTGGCTTCTAAGTCAGTCATATTCTTTTTAACTCTCATAAAATATTTACAAAAGGATACCTCTGATAATTTCCATGGAGGCATTGATGATACCTTAGGTAGAAGGTTGGCAAAGACACCAGCCACCCGTTGAGATACTACTGCTAGAGAGTTATGGGGTCTTTTGACTGGCCAGATCGTGCTACATTGGATCCTCCTCTCTGGTTACGGTTCATTTTCCCTTTACCTACACACATCCACACTGAATAGTCTGGACTATTCTTTACAAATTCTCCTCTGTTCTCATACACCTGACAACACAGATTACCAAACAGTTCTTCACACAAGGGGTTACTGCACTAATTGTTCAGTGGCCACTTTCCTCTTGGTAAGGGTAGAAGAGACTCTTTAGCTATGGTAAGCAGCTCTTCTAAGAGAAGAACACTTATAAATCAAATCATTGTTCTCTAGTCTTGGGTAGTGCCATAGCCTCTGTACCATGGTCTTCCACTGTTTTGAGTTCTCTTGCATGAGGGTACACTTGAGTACACTAACCTATCTTTTTCTCTTCCTCTTGTTTTGTTGAAGTTTTTATAGTTTATACGGTATAGGATATTTTTATTTTAAGAGGTAGATGGAGAACCCTGGCCAGAAACATTAACCACACATGAAAGTGGGAAAAGATGCAGACAAAGAAGAAGAAGGAGATATTTTAATGTTGTTACTCTTCTTAAAATATTCTATTTTCCTTTTTTCGTTTCATCACTGGGCTGTTATTGCTGTTGGAACCTCTGGGCTTATAGCATCCTGCTTTTCCAACTAGGTTTATAGCTTAGCTAGTAATAATAATAATAATAATAATAATAATAATAATAATAATAATAATAATAAATGAAAGCACCTTAATTATAGCTATATCAAGACTATCAATTGTTTGACCGAAAAACCATAAGGCTGAGGAAATTTTGGTGCAACTCAAATTATGATGCATGCTTTAAAAGACTTGCAGTCTGATAGGCTAAAGAATTAGGTAGTCTTTGCGACTTAAACCAATACCGAATAATAGAAGACTTCCGGTAAAGGTCTAATGTCAATTCTCCAGCGTCAACAAGGAGGCTTGGAATAGGCGAAGTTCTAAATGCTCATATTGCCAATCTGATAACAGCATGGTGTAGAGAATCTAAAATCTTTAATCGGCTTGGGGTGGCTGAGGAGCATATTTCACACCCATAACTAATATTTGAAAAAATTAAGGCCTTGTATAACTTTAAAATAGTTTTGCAGTCTACCCCAATGATGTATGTGACAAAACTTTTATAAGATTCAGAGCCTCAAGACACTTTACTTTTAAAGCTTTTAAGTGAGGAAAAGCCTACAATCAAATATCAATCCCAAAAATCTAACTTTATTTACGCATGGGATACGTTGACCTTTGATGTACATATTTATTTGTGTCTGGATGTACTCCCCGAATACGACAGAAATGGACAACAACAGTTTTACTTGTCAAAATCTTAAATCCATTCATACCAGCCAAATGAATTATTTTGTTGATTGAGTTGTAATTTTCTCTCAACCATTGCCATTCTAGCTCCAGCAAATGATATAGAGCGATCATCTACAAATATTGTTAACAGAATCTCTTAAGGAATGAGTGAGGATATCCCATTCATGGCTAGTGCAAATAGGGTTACACTCAGCACAGTACCCTGAGGAACTCCCTCTTCCTGACATTTCTGCTCTGACAAAGTTTTGCCTACTCTTAACTTGAAAAAATCTATATGAAACAAATGTTTGAATGAACAATGGTAGCTGTCCTCTCAGTCCTAGATTATGATTGGTTTTAAGTATACCATATCTCCATGCATTATCATAAGCCTTTTTGAGGTAAAAAAAAAAAAGACTTGTTACATGGTGCTGTTTAGAAGCAAAGGCTTCACAAATAGGATTCAAGTCTTATCAACACATCAGTCATTGAATGCATTTTCCTAAATCCACATTGGATAGGTGATAAGATAACTATCATCTCCAGGTACCACACCAGTCTTGCATTGACCATCTTCTCCATGATCTTACATAAACAACATGTTAATGCAATTGGTTGGTAGTTTGCTGCTTAAAATGTTATTTTCATTTGTAAAATAAATTTTTGAATATACTGACCCGATAATCATGTAGCTGTCAACTCTGTTGCCGACAGAAATCTACGGTCGGGATACGCCAGCGATCGCTATACAGGTGGGGGTGAACACCACAGCGCCATCTGTGGTCAGGTACTCCAGTACTTCTTGTCAACACCACCTCAATTTTTTCCTCGGTCCACTGGTTCTCTATGGGGAGGAAGGGTGGGTCAATTAAATCATGATTATCGGGTAAGTATATTCAAAAATTTATTTTACTAATGAAAATAAAATTTTTCAATATTAATCTTACCCGATAATCATGTAGCTGATTCACACCCAGGGTGGTGGGTGGAGACCAGCATACATGTTAACAAAGAAGCTAAGTATCCCATATTTTATTTTATTAGTTATTCAAAAATAAAATAAAATAAATAAGTACCTGGTAAGGAAGACGACTTGAACCATTACTCTGCCTTTATTAAGTACGTCTTCCTTACTGAGCGTAGCGGTCCTCTTAGGATGCTGAACGACTCTTAGGTGCTGAAGTATAAAGGGCTGCAACCCATACTAAAGGACCTCATCACAACCTTTAACCTCGGCGCTTCTCAAGAAAGAATTGACCACCCGCCAAATCAACAAGGATGTGGAAGGCTTCTTAGCCGACCGTACAACCCATAAAAAGTATTCAAGAGAAAGGTTAAAAAGGTTATGGGATTATGGGAATGTAGTGGCTGAGCCCCCGCCTACTACTGCATTCGTTGCTACGAATGGTCCCAGGGAGTAGCAGTTCTCGTAAAGAGACTGGACATCTTTGAGATAGAATGATGCGAACACTGACTTGCTTCTCCAATAGGTTGCATCCATAACACTCTGCAGAGAACGGTTCTGTTTGAGGGCCACTGAAGTAGCCACAGCTCTCACTTCATGTGTCCTTACCTTCAGCAAAGCAAGGTCTTCTTCCTTCAGATGAGAATGTGCTTCCCTAATCAGGAGCCTGAATAGGTAAGAAACTGAGTTCTTAGACCTTGGAAGAGAAGGCTTCTTGATAGCACACCATAAGGCTTCTGATTGTCCTCGTAAAGGTTATGACCTCTTTAGATAGTACCTAAGAGCTCTAACTGGGCAAAGTACTCTCTCCAGTTCGTCCCCCACCAAGTTGGACAGGCTTGGGATCTCGAACGACTTAGGCCAAGGACGTGAAGGAAGCTCGTTTTAGCAAAAATCCGAGCTGCAAGGAACATGTAGCCGTTTCAGATGTGAAAACTATGTTCCTGCTGAAGGCGTGGATCTCACTTACTCTTTTAGCTGTTGTCAAGCACACGAGGAAAAGAGTTTTTAATGTGAGGTCCTTAAAAGAGGCTGATTGGAGAGGTTCAAATCTTGATGACATAAGGAACCTTAGGACCACGTCTAGATTCCAGCCTGGAGTGGACAACCGACGTTCCTTTGAGGTCTCAAAAGACCTAAGGAGGTCCTGTAGATCTTTGTTGGTGGAAAGATCCAAGCCTCTGTGGCGGAAAACCGCTGCCAACATACTTCTGTAACCCTTAATCGTAGGAGCTGAAAGGGATCTTACGTTCCTTAGATGTAACAGGAAGTCAGCAATCTGGGTTACAGTGGTACTGGATGAGGAAACTGCATTGGCCTTGTACCAGCTTCGGAAGACTTCCCCTTTAGACTGATAGACTCTGAGAGTGGATGTCCTCCTTGCTCTGGCAATCGCTCTGGCTGCCTCCTTCGAAAAGCCCCTAGCTCTTGAGTGTCTTTCGAAAGTCTGAAGGCAGTCAGACGAAGAGCGTGGAGGTTTGGATGTACCTTCTTTACGTGAGGTAGACGTAGAAGGTCCACTCCTAGAGGAAGAGTCCTGGGAATGTCGACCAGCCATTGCAGTACCTCTATGAACCATTCTCTCGCGGGCCAGAGCGGAGCCAACCAACGTCAGCCGTGTCCCTTTGCGAGAGGCGAACTTCTGAAGTACCCTGTTGACAATCTTGAACGGCGGGAATGCATACAGGTCGAGATGGGACCAATCCAGCAGAAAAGCATCCACGTGAACTGCTGCTGGGTCTGGAATCGGAGAACAATACAACGGGAGCCTCTAGGTTATCGAGGTAGCGAACAGATCTATGGTTGGCTGACCCCACAGGGCCCAAAGTCTGCTGCAAACATTCTTGTGAAGGGTCCACTCTGTGGGGATGACCTGACCCTTCCGGCTAAGGCGATCTGCCATGACATTCATATCGCCCTGAATGAACCTCGTTACCAGCGTGAGCTTTCGATCTTTTAACCAGATGAGGAGGTCCCTTGCGATCTAGAACAACTTCCACGAATGAGTCCCTCCCTGCTTGGAGATGTAAGCCAAGGCTGTGGTGTTGTCAGAGTCCACCTCCACCACCTTGTTAAGCTGGAGGGACTTGAAGTTTATCAAGGCCAGATGAACCGCCAACAGCTCCTTGCAATAGATGTGAAGTGTCCTTAGCTCCTGATTCCATGTTCCCGAGCATTCCTGTCCGTCCAAAGTCGCACCCCAGCCCGTGTCTGATGCGTCAGAGAAGAGACGGCGGTCGGGTTTCTGAACAGCCAAAGGTAGACTTCCTTGAGAAGAAAGCTGTTCTTTCACCACGTGAGAGTAGACCTCCTCTCTTCGGAAACAGGAACTGAGATCGTCTCTAGCGTCATGTCCTTTATCCAGTGAGCCGCTAGATGATACTGAAGGGGGCGGAGGTGGCGTCTCCCTAACTCGATGAACAGGGCCAGCGATGAAAGTGTCCCTGTTAGACTCATCCACTACCTGACTGAGCATCGGTTCCTTCTCAGCATGCTCTGGATGCAATCTAGGGCTTAGTAGATCCTTGGGGCCGACGGAAAAGCCCGAAAAGCTCCACTCTGAAGATCCATACCCAGGTAGACAATGGTCTGGGATGGGACGAGCTGGGACTCCTCAAAATTGACCAGGAGGCCCAGTTCCTTGGTCAGATCCATAGTCCATCTGAGAATCTCCAGACAGCGACGACTTGTGGGAGCTCTTAAAAGCTAGTCGTCTGACGGAGCCGGACACAAGATCATGGTACTGCTGCACAGTCTGTGAACTGTCAACCATGGGGAAGCGAGGAAGTACAGCGACAACCCGAAGCTGTCTAGACTGTCTGGGTCGTACAGACAACTCCTTATCGGGTTGCTGAGGTTGCCGCACTGCGTCACAACAAGTCACTTCTGCTGGTTGTTGAACGTCTTCCCAGTGACACACTGACTCCGTAAACAAAAAATCCTCTAACAAGGACTAAGCTTGGACTGCATGTCTTGCAACAAAGCTCAAGGTCTATGGGAGCAGGTGTGGTAACAGACGGGGTTAGCGACTGAAGTGGAACCATTACCCTCCCTGGAAGCATGTTATGCTTAAATAAAAGTCCATAGGAGGCTAAGCAGCTAAAGGCTCCTCTCCAAATGACAGAGTCCTCAAGGGAATATCAGAAGGAGGGAGAAAAGCACTTTCTCATCTACAGGAACCATATCCGAGAAAAGCTAAGTTCTCTCAGTGAGGGTTTCACTGGTGCAAAAGCAGCAGACTAGAAGGCAACGTTATGAAACTGCTTGACAGTCTAGTGAGTTGGCAACAACCAAAGATGTGTGACTGAGGAGCATGCGGTAAGGTATGCAGAGCATGCTGTATGCAGAGCATGCTGTATGTAGAGCATGCTGTAAGGTAAGCAGAGCATGTTGCATGGCATGCGGCTTATGCTGCATGGGATGAGGCTCATGCTGCATGGGATGAGGCTCATGCTGCATGGTATGAGGCTCATGCTGCAAGGGATGAGGCTCATGCCGCATGCGTTGAGGAGGATGCCGCATAGTATGAGGCTCCTGCCTCATGGGTTGAGGCGGTTGCCGCATAGCATGAGGCTCCTGCCTCATGGTTTGAGGAGGATGCCGCATAGCATGAGGCTCCTCATAGCATGAGACTCCTGCCTCATGGGTTGAGGAGGATGCCGCATAGCATGAGGCTCCTGCCTCATGGGTTGAGGAGGATGCCGCATAGCATGAGGCTGCCTCATGGGTAGAGGAGGTTGCCGCATAGCATGAGGCTCCTGCCTCATGGGTTGAGGAGGATGCCGCATAGCATGAGGCTCCTGTGAGGTTCCTGCCTCACGAGTTGCGTCTGCCTCAAGGGTTGAGGAGGTAGCTGCGCAGAGAGAGGCTCATGCTGTGAAGAATGCGGTTGCTGCATGCGTTGAGGCGGCTGCCTCATAGCATGAGGTTCCTGCCTCAAGAGTTGCGTCTGCCTCAAGGGTTGAGGAGGTGGCTGCGCAGAGAGAGGCTCTTGCCTCAAGAGTTGAGGCTCTTGCCTCAAGAGTTGAGGCTCTTGCCTCAAGAGTTGAGGTTCTTGCCTCAAGAGTTGAGGCTCTTGCCTCAAGAGTTGAGGTTCTTGCCTCAAGAGTTGAGGCTCTTGCCTCAAGAGTTGAGGTTCTTGCCTCAAGAGTTGAGGCTCTTGCCTCAAGAGTTGAGGTTCTTGCCTCAAGAGTTGAGGTTCTTGCCTCAAGAGTTGAGGTTCTTGCCTCAAGAGTTGAGGTTCTTGCCTCAAGAGTTGAGGCTCTTGCCTCAAGAGTTGAGGTTCTTGCCTCAAGAGTTGAGGCTCTTGCCTCAAGAGTTGAGGTTCTTGCCTCAAGAGTTGAGGCTCTTGCCTCAAGAGTTGAGGTTCTTGCCTCAAGAGTTGAGGCTCTTGCCTCAAGAGTTGAGGCGGTTGCCGCAAAGCATGAGGCTCCTGCCTCAAGGAAAGTGGAGGTTGCTGCATAGCGCTGGTACCTGGCAACTCCCAATGCGGCAGCTCACGCATGGAGCATGGAGGCAGGAGGAGCCTCAACATCATACGTCTGGCAGGGTGGACTGCGCAGAGGTGGAGGAGCGCTCGCAGGAGGAGGTGTGCTAACCTTCTCTGCCTGAAACTCCTGCATCAACACCGCAAGCTGAGACTGCATTGTCTGCAGCATAGACCACTAGAGTTTAAGAAAGACAACAACAAACGGAGCTACTGTCCGTTGAGACTGAGGGTCTAAAACAGCTGGTGCGGCAACAGACGGAGTTACTGCCTGTTGCGATACCACCTTGCCTCTCTGGGAGGTGTGCAGTTGTCGTACTGCAGCAAGTCCGAACTGACCCAGTGCTAATGGCACCACCTAGGAGTTGGACTTGCGCGGAAGGGACCGACTTGCACTTAAAAGCTGCAAGATTTGGTCCATGGTTTCTGCGAGAAACCTCTTCCGCAGACGAGGAATAAAAGGGCTCTCTCGTCTTTGTGTGGGTGGGGTGATCACGTCGGCTACGTGAGTAGGTTACACCCGAAACCACGGAGGGAAACGTCTGTTCGTCGATCAAGGCCTGATGAACCCACAAGTCCTTCGACGTTACTTCTCCCCTGGGCTTGGGAGCTTGTAAGAGGTCCCAGACTAGGCGAACAACTGGCACGAACAGACGAACCCTCGAACGCAACACTGTAACACTTTGCGCTTATCACTTTATCACTTTTGATTTTCTGTTTGCACTTATTTCACTGAACTCGAAACTTTAAGTGGTTTGTACCTGAAACACGCAATTCTATCCTTCATTAAAAGTTAGTAATTGCGAAAACAGTATTACAATGTAACAGAAAAACATAATGAAAGATAAATAATTCAGTGGCTGGAAAAGAGACTAAACACTAGATCAAATAAACTACGTTTAAAATCTCTCACCGCAAAAAGCCTGAGAACAAGAATAAAACTCTAGAAACGTTTACCTTCTTCCCCTAAAGAGACTAGGGAGAAGAGCAAAAACGATAACAACGTTACCCGCTTGAACGAAACGTTTATCCTCCTCTCTCTCCCTCCGTCTCTATCTCTCTCTCTCTCTCTCTTGACTTAGAACCTGAGAGATGAGCCCAATTATATATATCGTTAAAACATATTATTGTTAAAGGAAAAAAACTGAAAGATTTCCCAAATAAAAAGATCCTTTATTAGAATTAAAACCATTTAAGCTAAGAAAGAATGAACAAAACGCTAGAATCGTTCTACTCTTACTGCAACGTGACACCGTGAATACTCTCTCTCTATCGTAACGATAGAGCGCAAGTTGAACGTTCTGAACGTCAACAACTGCAGAGACAAAACAAAACGTTAGTTCAACTTTGAAAACAGTACGAGACTATCAAAGAAATTCTTTCAAAAACATTAAAATAGCATAATATGTTAACAGGTAAAAACGAAATGACGGGCTCAATGTTAATTAACTTCGGTTCCAAGAAAAGACCGCCTACTATTAGGAAAGGTCGAATATAAACAAATATAAAAATTAATTTTAATAAGTTTATAATAAAAGGAAGTTAATCGAAGAGGCCTATAAAAGGCGGAGAGATATAAAATAAATCTATAACTTTTGTTAAGCAAAATTAAGAAAGAGAGTCTATACTCTCTTCGACACCAACACTTCCGTCTAAGGGAAGGGTCGGCCATTAAAAGTGAAAGAGAGTTCATACTCTCTTCGTCACCAAAATTAAATCAAAAATTAAATCAAATTAATTCCAAAAACTTGCTAAGCTAATGATAAAGCTTCCTGAATAGCGAAGGCTAAACTCTAGAGCAAATACATCACCAAATCGTGAGCAATAACTCCAGAATCAACAGCGTATCCATGTAGGTCTAGCCGGAGGCACGACAGGAAAAATTGAGGTGGTGTTGACAAGAAGTACTGGAGTACCTGACCACAGATGGCGCTGTGGTGTTCACCCCCACCTGTATAGCGATCGCTGGCGTATCCCGACCGTAGATTTCTGTCGGCAA
>NC_090761.1:30294981-30302481 GCF_036898095.1 Palaemon carinicauda
TTGACGCAAAGAGCCTCGATTAGATTTCGCCAGTCGTCTCTATCTTGAGCTTTTAATTCAATAGTTCTCCATTCATAATCTCCTATTTCACGATTCATAGTCCTCAACCATGTAGGCCTGGGTCTTCCAGCTCTTCTAGTGCCCTGTGGAGCCCAGCTGAACGTTTGGTGAATTAATCTCTCTTGGAGAGTGCGAAGAGCATGCTCAAACTATCTCCATCTACCCCTCATCATGATCTTATCCACATATGGCACTCGAGCACTCTTAATAGTTTCATGATGCATAAGCATTAATTATCTTTATCTATGGCAAATAATATTTGCATCCCATAAACATGGTTCCTTCAACCTTACAAACACCAATCATAATTACTACTAAAAGATGAGATTTACAAGCCGAATAAGTGAATCTCGACTCTCACAGAGATAGCTTGAATACATTCCGGGGGGAAAATATATATTTAATAAATTTACAGGATTTAGTAATTATGATATAGTATATATAATAGGTAAGATATTAAACTATGAGCTAACAATCTGCGATAAATATAAATTTAGTTTCAAGTTTCTATCTATCAAACCTGTTCTTTAAAAAACGTAAAAAAAAAAAAAAATGAACTCTCAAAATCCTTTTAGATGTCAGACAAACGTTGCTTACTAAAACGTAAGTATCCGTGTGTTCTAAAAACTTTACAATCTTTAAAAAAAAAATTGGAGCAACGTTGAAACAGTCACATTCACTCCACCTGGGAATTGTCTCATGAGGTGCACTTATTAAAAATCCATTGGTCAATTGCGTTAAAAGAATACACGAACCTGCTAAAATAATTTCCATCCTTTTATTTTTCTGTTCTGGTGATTCCCATGCAGGAGCAATTGGTTTTAATTTATTATTTGCAGATTCATTATGGGCAGGGACTCCCCATCGCAATGGCTACCGAACAAGGCCTAACATTCGTCTACTGTACATCAAATTTGCTTTCTATACCAAAGCATTAACAATACTCGTTTTGTACTTCAGAGCATTATGCTTTCAAATGAATCTCAAAATTCAACGACCACCTCTCTCTCTCTCTCTCTCTCTCTCTCTCTCTCTCTCTCTCTCTCTCTCTCTCTCTCTCTCTCTCTCTCTCTGTGTGTGTGACAGGCGAATCCCAAATGTCGTCAAGGGCGTCAGTAGTGTGAACGGTAGTGATGTGATCACTAGATGTTCGTCAATCGGAAACCCTTCCTGTGTGCGATTTAGCTCGAATGCTGTTCTGTAAAACGGCCTGCAGTCCATCAGAACGAAGAAAACCCCATGAGGAAAATGAAAAGCAGCAGCAATGACTCCAAACACTGACGGAGGCAGACGCAAGACCCCACCCCAAACACCACCATGGCCGCCGCCGCCGCCTTCTTCTAATTTCTCAAACAGTCCCTTTAACATTCGGACCCCGGGGTAGGAATCGTCAGTTCCCCTCCCTCGGTACCCCCTCGACTCTCTTAGTCCCCTCCTTCCAACCAACCTCCCTCTCCTTGCTCTCCACTCCACCTTCAACACAGGTAAGAAGAATGTGAGTAGCAGTTCCCCTTTAGGACCTTCCCCAACACCCACCCACATCCCACCTTCCCCTCCCAAACGGATTTCTCATGCACCTCGTCCTTATACCCACTTCTTCCCCCACACCCACCCCCCAACACTTTAAATCTTCAGGCCTTCCCCGGAAAATACATTCAAGCCTTTGCATAAACTCTCTCTCTCTCTCTCTCTCTCTCTCTCTCTCTCTCTCTCTCTCTCTCTCTCTCTCTCTCTCTCTCTCTCTCTCTCTCTCTGCCATCATATTGTATGACTAAATACTAAAATAAAAAGCAAATCTCTGGCATTTAGAATAGAATTTTTACTCGTCTTCAAGAAACAAAAACGTGACAAATCAATATTAAGACCAGTGAATCTTAGGGTTTTCGTATGTGTTTCGTTTACACAAGATGACTCAATCAAAGGATATTAAAAACAGAACAAATGAGCGAACCCTATGATAGTGATGGGACTATTCTCAAACCTGTTCTTCTCTTTCACTATATACTGTTAGACGACTGGATTTCATAATGCATACCTTCATTTCTTCAATTTTATCGTGACTTACAATTTTCTGCTTAACACAAGCGTGTCACTGTCATGTTCATACTTTACCTACCGAGTGTGAAATGAAGCACACGAACAGGACACTTCCACAAATTCCCCCATTCGATACTTTCCTCCCAAACCTTTATATAGTTATGTACTTCATTCTTACAGTCTCTCATACAGACTAATAATCTTTTTAAAAATACATCTTCGAGTATTTTAACCTTATCGCAACTTATGCATTTACCCTCTTTTAACCAAAAACGTATTTGATATATTATAAACAAATCACACGATAAATGTCAGAAGCTTTAAGATTTTGTAATTCATTGCTTCTTTCATAATCTTAAAAATTTGCGATATATTAAATACAATGCAATCTCTTAATTATAAAGTCTTCAAGCAAAGTGAGTGTCAAGAATATTATATCAGGTGTCTGGTTAAACTATTTCTTAAGGATAAGGATAATAATAATAATAATAATAATAATAATCATTCTTTCAATCCTTCTTACTCTACTGACAATCGAATCTTCTCCAATCATTAAACCCATCCTTTATCTCTTAAAAAGAACATCCATCTTTACACCCCTAAGCTACGTACCAGTTCTTTGGTACCTATCCTTCACCTATTATGTCTCTCCTCTCCACTATACCATCAACCTTACTTTCAAACGCCCTCACAAACAAATTCCTTTCAGTCCCACAGTCTCCATATCAACATCCATTGCCCCATTCTTCTCAAAATTCTTCCTCTTATAAGAATAATTTCTAGTTTATCGTTGCCATACCAAATCAACACAGTTATTTACAGAAATTAGCTATTCACATTCCATTCCCTTTACTCTCCATTCTATGGCTCTTTATTCGGTTTCTTGCATTACCCGACCCACAGGGATTTTATATAAGCCAGAGGTAACGTAACCTCGTCTTGACTAACTGATAACACTACCGATAACATCTCTTCTATGCTGAAAAGAGCTGTACATTTCACTTCCAGTCTGGTCTCCGTTTACAAATACACTTGGTTTCACCATAAAAAAAAAAAAACTAAATCAAGATGTAATGAATTACTAAGGACAAAAACTAAGTAAAATTTGATATGAACCTAAAATAAAAGAACTCGAACACCCGATATGGAAAGCCATGGTATTGACTCTTATGACAGGCGAGACTTGGAGGGTTGGGGTCATCCCCCAGTGTAATGCAACTAAATATGACACATTGAAATGATGCAGTAATCAGTTAATAATCAATCACAGAAGGCAAGTGGCCCCAAAACATGTGGGGGGCAGTAATCCCACCTTAGCTTGGCATGGACATATTCAATACCACCAAGTGACGCAAAACCCAATTAAAAGAAGACTCGTCTCCCACTAAAATAATAAACTATCAATAACAGGCTCCTCTGATACTGGTAAAATGATTAATAAAATATACTCTAATAACGGTTCTAGCAGTGCTTGAAATAATGCTAAATAGTAAGATCTGTCAGTGAGGAGAAATAAATCATAATTCATGAGAGCAAGTGACGTCAGTGGCGGTTGCATGTGCAAAAAAAAAAAAAAAAAAAAAAATCCATCTATAAGAAGCACAGGTCATCCAAATGCGATATTGTAAATACAAACCTCCTTACCCGTATTCATTAATCGAAGCTTACGGGAAACATACTATAGTCAATTTTTTTAGCGAGGCAGATTTGCACCGACTAGCAGGGGTGCCCTTTTAGCTCGGAAAAGTTTCCTGGTCGCTGATTGGTTGGACAAGTTAATTCTAACCAATCAGCGATCAGGAAACTTTTCCGAGCTAAAAGGGCACCGCTGCGAGTCTGTGCAAATGCGCATCATTACAAGAAATTGACTATACGTGATCTAGTCACATCACTAATAAATAATGACATGTTGTATTATAGATACGACACTACGTTGTCGAGTTAATAAATGGTGTCTTTTCATGTGTTATTTTACGAGCGTCTCTCTCTCTCTCTCTCTCTCTCTCTCTCTCTCTCTCTCTCTCTCTCTCTCTCTCTCTCCCATCATCCCTACGTGGCATTCCATGAAGCCAGCCGTTCTTGCACATGAGTTAGGGTTTCCTCTCTACTAGGTACTGTGCAGTACGATCAATCCAAACCTCCAATCGTAGCCTAGCAACCCCCATCTCCCAAAACCCAGAACAGTTCTTCCCCAACTACCTAACCCTTACCTGCTAGGATACTGCCATCATCATTTGCTCCTTTTTTCACTGTTATTCTTTTGAGTATTTCCTTTTTTTAAATACAGCTGCATTTCCCTAAAAAAAAAAAGTTACATTATGACTCCTATTCCACACAATTTAAATAACAATAAAAGAGAATCTCTGTACAGTAACCTTATTCTGCATTTCTATCGCGTTATCTCAGGAGATGGACACACACACACACACACACACACACATATATATATATATATATATATATATATATATATATATATATATATATATATATATATAGGATTAAATTTCCAATTCGTCAATCTAAGACCCGATTTCTAGTGTTGATAATCAGTTCTCACCAAGAAGGAAATATTTCCTACAATTCCCAATTTCTAGGTGAGGTGGCCCATCAATGTTCTAGAAGAAAAGCACAGATTCAGATAAGAGTAGAAAAGTGAAAGCAACTTGATTATAGTTAGTAATTTCATCTTATAAGTGACATCAACGGACTCGCAATGAGGATAAACATACATTGATATATTTTTATAAGAAAATTGCATCTCTTAAGCTGTCGATTTCTTGATGTTTCCAGACGTCAGATTTTAGACGTCTGGAAAGTGCAGTCAGTGATCCTCAAGCAGTGTACCGTAGATATTACTGAACATCCATGCATCTTATTCCTGATCTATAGAGGATGAGAGAGAGCAAAGCATAATGAACATATCTATCATGATTGATGAAACTGCAAAGACACCAGAGTACAGTTATACCATTCTATCAGGTCACCTGTCTTTGGTAACTTTGCCATGACTGCCAATACCCAAACATCAATCTTGATTTCTTCATTCATTTTTCAGAAAATAACAATAGTACGGATCCATCTCTGCTTTTAAGGGCCTTTTAATTTCCATGCCTTTTTTTCCTTTGGCCGAAATGCATAATTCCATAATTATGCAGGCTCCTTTACACAAATGTCACTCCTTGAATAGAAGAGTAAATTGGTTTGTTTGCACCCATCGTTTTTACTTCAAATGTCTTCTTCTCATGTGACTCCTTATCTTCACTCTTTAGACATCAGCACTTAGTTTTATTTTGAAGTTTTCACTTCCGTAGGATATATCTTTTTTACAATTCCCTTAGCTTACGTCTTCTCTTGATCATATCTCAGTTCTCATCCTACATGGAACGTTACTGCCTCCTAACTCCCTTCCTAATACTTCTTGTACAAAACACGAACAAACATACGTGATCATACCCGTCAAACTCTCCTCAGATATATATATACATACTTACATTATATATATATATATATATATATATATATATATATATATATATATATATATATTTACATATATATATATATATATATATATATATATATTTATATACATATAAATATATATACATATATATACATACATTATATATATATATATATATATATATATATATATATATATATATATAAATATATACATATGAATATATATATACATATATATATATATATATATATATATATATATATATATATATATATATATATATGAAACTTCCAAAAATTTCGGCAATCAATTACAAAATGTCTCTCGATAGTAATCTTCTTGAAGCTTTATTGTATCAGACCAATACCGTACTGAGTTTCAATATTTTCTTTATAACATATAGTCGGGTTCTTTTAATTTCAGCCTGCGTGTGGCGATAAACTGGCGATCCCTTATTATATTTATCAGATTCTTTATAAATCTTAACAATTTTCAGTATTCATTTCCGCTCTTTATTATTGACTATGGGATCTATCCGGTTCCCATGACCTCCATTGGGAAGTATCCGAGTGTGTTCACGGATGCATTTGCTTTTTAAAAATTCACAATTAAAAGATTATTTTCATCACCAAAACTAATATATTGAACCTCATTTTCATTTAGACCTCTTCATGACCCTTCCTTTCTTATCACATCTATAACTGCATTGCATCCGCTCACTTTAACATCCATATCAACAATAATTCCATTATTCTTCTGGTATATCATCTATACAATTTTACATTTTTTTCAGAAAAGTAATCTTCTGTTTCTATATTTTAGTTAATGCATTGAAGCATACCTCACCTCAATACTCATGGTGCTGTGAATCGAGTTAAAATTTTTAAGCAGTAATATCTTGGCAAACCAACATTCTCTAAACTGGTATTATTTCTATGCGTTGCCTATCGATGGCTGTGACCATAAGATACATCAACTTAAATACGCTGAAGGATATCCAGTTACACGTAGCACACCATTTCTATCAGAGGCCAATGACCCTGGCCATGCCTTCCGGTTTGTAACCAAGGCCAAGGCCTCACCCGGCGGCATCCACAGTTGTGCGGAAGAAGAAAGCGCTCAGAGACTTCACCCTA
Organism: Palaemon carinicauda; assembly: GCF_036898095.1. Taxonomy (NCBI): domain Eukaryota; kingdom Metazoa; phylum Arthropoda; class Malacostraca; order Decapoda; family Palaemonidae; genus Palaemon; species Palaemon carinicauda. The sequence continues at coordinate 30,301,684 of NC_090761.1, forward strand.
CTGATAATTATTTCACACTTGCTAAGAGAAAGAACCTAACAAAAAAGCTTTCCCTTAAATTACGAACAATGCAGAGGGCACATGAGAGAATTGTGCTAAATCTAACATGGAAGGATAGAAAAACAGCTACATGGATACTGTACGTCAAAAAACTAAAGTAATGGATATCCTTGAAACCATTAGCAAGCTCAAATAGAACTGGGCAGGGCATATTGCCAGGATGACAGACAACCGATGGACATCACGAACAACCTTCTGGACACCCCGAGGATACACAAGAAACCGAGGAAGACAAAAAGCCCGCTGGGGAGATGACTTAGACCAACATAAGCAACAGTGGCACAGAATAGCTTGGGATAGAAGTCTGTGGAGAAACCTGGGGAAGGTCTACATCCAAAAAGGGACTTTTGAAGGCTGAAATGATGATGATGATGATGATGATGAAGAGAAAGATGAAGATTTTTCTATAGTATATATAGTTTTTACCAAAGGCGTCCACCTAGACAACAGTAGGTGTTCCAAACCGGACCTTGATGCTCAAACCCAGGTATTTAGAAGGGGATACAATGCTAATCATAATGATCATAGGGTCTTAACTTTTTCTCAGGACTTATAAAGAGGAAAGTGGTTGCAGATGGAAGCGAAAGCTCCGTCTAGTAAAGGTAGAAAATTGACAGACAATTCACAGATGAGGCCGTGTGTTAAAATAAACAAACCACGCAAAAATATGTCCAAACTGCATGATAGTGTGATAAACTTACCTTTCCCTCTCTCACACAAATATTTATATATACATAC
>NC_090761.1:30312481-30342481 GCF_036898095.1 Palaemon carinicauda
GAACATATCTGTTTTGACGCTGTTACTGTTTTTCGAATGATTTATTGTTAATTTATTCTCTCATTTATTTATTTCCTTTTCTCACTGGGCTATTTTTCCCTGTTGGAGGCCTTGGGCTTATAGCATCTTGCTTTTCCAACTACGGTTGTAGCTTGGCAAGTAATAATAATAATAATAATAATAATAAGAGGATAAATATGCATTCAATGAGTCATCATTCCCTGCGTTCTCCAGTGGGATGTTAAGTTGGCTTGTCAAGGCTCTCAATCAGCACGATTTCATTGTCAAAGCTCTTTATCTATGACAGGTGCTCCCTGGTGGAACAATGCTGAAGGTGAAGACACAGGATACTCACTGTTTACTCTGTGTTTACTGATAACTACTGACGAGTTCTCTTTCTCCTCCATTGGTATAGTGTGATCATTGGGATTACGGGGAGGGCGACATTAAAATTGTAGTTTCCACAGCCTTTTCCTCGAATTATCAGTGCTTTACATGATTTGATAGTAAACGTTGATATACTAAATACTAGTCTCATTTGTTTCCAAACATTCTTTCTTAGCGCATGCCTCTATATGAATTGGTTATGATGTTTTTGTTGACTGGTAGGTGACATACTGACCACATACAATTCAACATTAATTAAACCCAAAGTACAGGAATACGAGCGATGGTTTGACAAGGATCTGTAGATTCAACTAAACACTAGGTGTTGCTATTAGTTTTACAATAGATAATCCAATAAATTATTAGTGTTACGGTGATCAGGTGGGCAAAAAATTCAGTCCTGTATAATGCCAGGCCTTAAAACTTTTCCCTAGTTTAAAGGCCACTCATGAATGGCACAGGAAAAGGACAGTGACATTTACCTAGCAAGCGGGACATTGCCCTGGAGACTGACCATATATCATATGATCAGCGCCTAAGCCCTCTCTACACCCAAGCTAGGACTAGGGAAACAAGGTATTGGCTACTGATGACTCAGCAGGTAAACTTATAGGTTCCCCCCCCCCCAAACCCGCCACCCTTAGCTCACAAGGATGGTAAAGTTGCAGACACTAAAGGAACTAACGAGTTTGAGTGGGACTCGAACCCCTATCTGGTGATCACCAGGCAGGAAGTTACCAGTAAGGCCACAGCATTCCTCCATTGCCTTCTGTACTTCAAAGAACATACGTTAACACTTTTTCAAATGGCTTATATTTGCATTCCCTTGACTTTTACAATGGGTATTGAGATGACAAATTTATAAAAAAAAAAAATAAAAAAAAACTCTGGCATCTGTTTTCCACCTCTTTCAAGTGCCGTACGGTAAAATTCAAGGGAAAACAAATAGCTGACAATATTTTCATTCAGTATCTCTACTCGGTCATTAAAAATATAATCAACTCAAAACTAAACGGTTTGGGATAAGCTCCCTGACCACATCTCGCTGCCACACTCAAGAGTAGAATAATAAATAACATTGTTGCGTGACTAACGTTCATTGTGTTTTATGTGAGATAAGAGTAGAGCAAAACACTGAACCTTCCAATATCTACTAATAAAAGGACGAAAAATCAATGGTGTGTGTTGAAGTACTGAAATGATAAAAGGAGTACAAGAAAAATGCTTCACTTCACAGTTTACACCAGCTACTGTTAGGTGCATTGTCGTATTCTCTTCCAATTCCATTTTAAAATTTATCGTTCAGCTATATATAGTAGATAAAGTGCAATGATGTATACTACAAACTGTACATCACTGGAAAGTTTAAAAAAATACAACTTATACAATATTTCTAAATTGTATAGCAAGTGGATACCCTTTCAAATACCATGCGCGAGCACATTCATTTCAACTCGCTTATGGTCAGACTGCAGAATGCCAAGATATTTGTGTGGGTGCAAGACATAGCTGAGTTCATTAGTTCCGCTTCCGAGTTTGTTATGGACTTCAAATCATTCGTAACTCCTTCCTTGTGGAGTGTTGTTCTGGAGGCTTCAGAAAGAGATCTGTAAATTCGAAGAGAGTTTTTATATGAGGTCTAGACGAGAAATAGCTTTTCGTTTTCAACTCTTTAACTGACAATGATCTGGAACCAGGACCAAACGAAGAGACTGGCGAATTAAGCTCACACCGAATGATAAAGGATTCAGTTTAGTGTCCTGTACTGCATTTTGAAAATCAATAAAAATTATAAAACCTCGCATAAGAGTAAATTTTGCTTCGCTACTTTTGTGATGCCTGGGGATGAGCCCTGAACAAAGGAATTGGAAAAACCTTGCTGCTGCTGTAATATGTTGATTCACTTAATTCCCTTCATTGTACAGGTATTAAGTTAAACACACCATAACAGTGGTTTCTAGATTTGGGCGTTCCTTCCATATAACAGGTCTGGTATTATGCATTTTTGCCACAGAAAACGTTAATTGCTCAAAATTGAGAGAGAGAGAGAGAGAGAGAGAGAGAGAGAGAGAGAGAGAGAGAGAGAGAGAGAGAGAGAGAGGCACCAACCATCCCCTATGTAAATGCACTCATGTTTCGTTAGGATTATTGAAAGCAGTGGCATCCTACCAGTCGATGGAGTGGATACGAGGTGCCAGACAAAGTCGATATTGCGATCTATAACGTTCCACACTGACTATCCGATAGTATATCGATGTACTTGTTCAAGTACAGCAAAGTACTGAACAGAAGCAATGGTTGATTAAGACACCGTGAGACTAAACGGCGAAAGCACGAGTAACCTCGACAGAGAAAGTCTCTCACAGATAGAGAGACTTTGTTCACTGAAGAGAAATGATGGCAGTTCAAGCAATTAACAATCAGATTCTCCTCCTCACAAAATGACACAGATAAATAATAGGAAAAAACGCACAGCAATACGAAAGAGCAACCACTGTACCCACAGATAGCACACCTAGAAACATGTTGAGTTTAAGGCGCGCGCTCCCTCTCCCCAGACAGTGCTTAATTCTCCTCACCTTAGGCCTAAAGGCATCTCGCAGACAAGGGGAGAACCCCAACCGCCGAAAAATGTCATACTTCCCCCTCTGAGACGATAGGCCTATTTCCCCCCAAGGACATTGACCTCTCGGCAGAGTGCGAGCAGTTCCAACGCCGCAGTCCCACACCCTAACCAACTGCTGTCTGACTCCGGTCTGGGCGGACTAAGAATGTTACAAAAATACGACACAAATGATTGAATTCACGGATACAGTACGTCCTCCTCTTCTTTACAACGCAGAAAATGTTTCCAATTAAAATGACGGCACGGATATCGCAGAATGGTGGTGTTAACATTTTCCCAATAAATAAATGGAAATGTTGAGCCCGAAATACATGAAGGCCTCTGCTCTGCACATGAGTGCACGACGAAACCCGTAGCCAGCCATGGGACTCTCTCTCTCCCCTCTTCTTGTGTATGATAGCTGCAACCATCAAAAATTCCAATGCCAACTAATATGTAAACTAAAGGCTATTCTCAAACTACCAGTTATTAAAAAGTCTTATCCACAATCATGACACGCTTAAGCTATGTGGCAAGCAACTTTGAAATCCACGGGCTACTTAACAAAAGCAAATTCTCAAAATTGAAGCATTGCAATATTAAGTCATTATTCTTAATATAAAATATATACCTTAAAATAAATTATCAAACCTGATACACTTTACATATGCAATATATCAAACATACGTTATATTAGACACTATTATAATTATTCAATAATTGGTTATGTACAAAATGCATCATCATCATAATCTCCTCCTACGCCTATTGACGCAAAGGGCCTCAAGAGGATTCATTGGCTACATCAAAGGATAGTCAGTTCCTTGTGATGCACAGTGCCTATCTAACTAAAGAAAGTGACCGCTGCCGATCCATACTATTATTATAATTACTTGCTAAGCTACAACCCCAGTTGGAAAAGCAGGATGCTATAAGCCCAGGGGCTCCAACAGGGAAAATAGCTCAGTGAGGAAAGGAAACCAGGAAAAATAAAATATTCTAGGGAAAAGCAACAATATTAGAATAAATATCACTTTATAAACTATAAAAAAACTTTAACAAAACAAGAGGAAGAGAAATAAGATATAAGATAGAACAGTGTGAGATCAACCGACAGGCATCAGGAGTAATAGCAGAAGAGATAGTTTGTCTATTGCCTTAAACCCAATCCGTCACCCTGCTGCCAGTGACTTCGTCGAGATTTAGGGGGGCATTTCCTTCACACCCAAAGCTCTCATTACACCACCAGGTTACTTAACCGCTTATAAGAGTATAACCGTTGAAAAACATGGATTGCCTAGCACGGGTATATACTAAAACTAAATTTATCAATATGTTGTTCCACAACAAAAAGACAAGACTTACTGCATAGTAACTGTCAAACTTGACTAACGTCGAAATATTTTTATAGTGCTCCGTCATAGGTAGGTGTTAACCATCCATCAAATCGATTATTGTCCATCCAATACCAATCTCGAAATCCAATTTGTCAAATAAATTGACAAATAAAAATAATTCCGTAATTTCCTAAAAATAAAACCTAATCTTATATAAAAACCAACTTCAAATTAATGTGAGTGCTACACTCTACCAGGGGTAAAATATGGTTCAGTACACACTTTGTAATTTTTCATTACACGAGTGTCTTAACGATAGCCTGTTTGTGAAAAAAAAAAATTACATTACATTTATGTGGCACAAGTTAATGTACTTCAACTGTGTGGTATACTGTAACCTAATGCACAGAGGCTGGGTAGAAACAGACGTATTTGGATTGTTGAAGTTGCAAGAGAAATTTTGTAACACCTTGATTCTTAGAATTACAAAAAATGAATTCATTTATGAAACTAATAATCGACTGATTCAATAAGTGAATTTCATAAGTTAGCTGCTGGGTTTTTCAAGTATTTAGGGAACGATGGAAAAAAAATGGTACACTTGAGCAAGCTGAAACAAGTGCCTTAATGACATGGGTCCAGTGCCAGGGAAGTTATTAATATGGGTGATATGTAAAGTATGTAACCCAAAACATTGCTCCCTAGCATACTACCTTAAACAGTAATATTTGGGCCTTGCACACTTAAGGTGCAATTTCAAAGTTAAATTCTCTATCACGTGGGGTTATTCAGTCGGTACAAGATGATCATAATTATTTGTTGCAAGAAAAAATATGTATAGTGATATATTAAGTATATAACTGAAAACATTGCTCCCTAGCATACTACCTTAAACCGTAATATTTGAACCTTGCATACTCAAGGTCCAATTTCAAAGTTAAATTCTATATCACGTGGGGTTAGTCAGTCGGTACAAGATGATCATGATTATTTGTTGCAAGAAAAAATACGTATATTAGTAAATATCCACTGGTGACCAGATTAAATAAATATTCAAGCTTCTATGCCAGACTTTAGAAAGGAGTGTCACAAATAGAGCATAACGCACTTCAACCGTAAATGTCATTATGAAACCAACCATAATAATAATGCGAATTCTTCAATTCGGTTATTCAAAGAATTCGACATGATCTCTCTCTCTCTCTCTCTCTCTCTCTCTCTCTCTCTCTCTCTCTCTCTCTCTCTCTCTCTCTCTCTCTCTCTCTCTAAAAAAACACACATTCCAACGCTGGCAATGGGCACATCAAAACTCTCCTTGAAAGCTAACACGACTCATTGTGTTCTCCATAACACAAACAAATCCGTCCCTAAAAATACCCAGTACACAAGACAAAGCCTGTTAGAGCAAGGTCTTTGATTTTAACCTTTGTTTCAGGTGCCTCATTGAATTCCAGCCTTCTTCTAAATGACAGGAATAGACAAACTACTAAGTCAAGGGATAGATTATACTGTACACATTTAGTTTATTTAGAAGCTATTTCCATTTTTTCATGAGTCCGATAGAAGCGAGACACAGGAATCGTCGGCAAATACAAATATAACATTACAAAGACAACGTAACCGAGGACTGCTCCTTGCGGGACCCCTGTTACAGTGTAACGTTCTGGTTTAAATATAGGGTTGGTTCGACAAAAAAAAAGATTGTTCAAATCAAGTGATTTAAATCAGAATGAAATATACTGCAATAAATTAACAAAATCTCTGGTTAATAGTTATAATATTTTGCGTAAACTTGATGTTCTTAAGAATGGAAGTTTTTGTTGCAATTATGAATGATAAAAGTAAATTTTTTTTTTCTATACATCATGAATAGGATGTAAAATTCTGTTGCTGATATTGTACGCACAATGAGAAGTCCTTAATATGTTTTTAGTTTTATTTCTTGCATTATACTGTATATTTAAATAATATTGCTGTATATTTGTATTATGTTTAATTGCAGTTCCTCTCGTTTTTCTCTGTAATCAACAACAGCAAATAAATATTATTAAAAAAAAATTGGCTTAAATTAACTTCTTTTTTTTAAATCACGATTTTTTAAAAACGGTTTAAATATTGTTCTTAGCTATATTAGCTGATATTTGGAGGGCTTAATTTGAGAGGAAGATCCATAGCACTGGTCCGATTATCCGTTTTACTTAGTATGAAGGGTTCTATTATATCAGAAACATTAGCAAAGACAGAATGTTCATTTCACAACATGATTACAACATTCTGATTATTGACACTGTTTGGTTGATTAGCTCTGATAACAAAGATATCTGCTGAGTAAAGCCCTGCTGGTTTTCTGGGAGAAAGTTCTTATCACTCAGATGCCCAACTATATCTATCCTGACGATTCTCAAAAAAAAAAAAAAAAAAAAGGGGGGGGGGGAGACATTAGTGATACATGATTATATGATTTTGCGAGATAACGTTCGTCGTTTGGCTTTAACGCTTGGAAGTAATTGCATACAAGATCACTCCAATGTCACTTGAGTATTTGTCAGTGATAACCCAATCAAGAGACAAACGTTTCCTGTTCTGAAAAATAATAATACCAATTCCCTAATATCGCAAGAGGGTCTGCCCCTCTCTTTTATTCTTCTCCTGTACTTCTCTTTCTCCCTATTTCCTTAATCTTTCCCATCCCGAGTACCTGCCTTTGAGCTATAAACTGGATTGTATCCAGGGGTACTCTTCCTTTCCCCATATTCCCCACTTCCCTATTATTATTATTATTATTATTATTCCTGTTCTCTTTTGTATGGTTTACAGAACATTATAGGGATGCGGTTCAGTCAGACTGCAGATTTAAGACGAAGCGTGTTAGTATTTATCCATGATTTTTTTATGTAAATTCAATTGACTGGAATGTTGGAAGTTCGTTGCCACTACGAGTCAAAGCAAGCAGTTGGATCTTCTATCTTGTCATTCCAATCAGGAGCCGGATATACAGATGAATGCTTTTTTTGATAAAGCATTCACAAATTTCTTCTAGTGCTTTGATTAGCAACATTCAAGATTGTGCCTTGCAAAACTTTGATGTAATAATAAGAAGTAGTTCGGAGTTTGATTTGTTAGTTATTCACTCCTATCAATCAGCGAGACGAAGGAAAACATCCATGGTTATTCTCTAAAGCCATTAATCTTAATTCCTGTAGTTCAAAGGAAGATAATAAATTGTTGAGGCTATGGCAAGTAATTAATAAGTTGGCCATTTCCAAGAGACCGAAAATATGCACACACACATGCACACTAAACCCCTCTCCACCTAAACAAGGATTGGGAAGGCAAAGCAATAGGTACTTAACGCTCAACAGGCAGACCTATGCCAGCTTCTCAAACACCAATTCTCAATCACAGAGAGAGAGAGAGAGAGAGAGAGAGAGAGAGAGAGAGAGAGAGAGAGAGAGAGAGAGAGAGAGAGATAATTAAACTAATTTCGATCTAGCGTAATCAAAAGCCAACAAACTCCTACTTAAAAGACAACCTACGAACATCCCCATATTTTGACTAAGTGAATAGACCTTCCCTTTAAATGTATGAAGCCGAAAATGGCATTTCGAAGAAAACATACTCTAGACTTCAAACACTTTTCCTCCCCCAAAACTCACTGAAAGTAAAGTAAATAGCAGCACCCTATGTGACTTGATTCAACTATAACGCAAGATGCTTTCTTACTTGGATTTTCTTGACATTCCTAGAGTTCTGAGTCTGAATAACAATTACGAGAATCCATCCTATACCATAACGGCTGTTGTCTTTAAAATGGCCAGGAATGAAATTAAGCTAATTATAAAAAAAAAAAAAAATTAAAACTATATCGGCAAAGAGCTAAATTCAATGACCGTGTGAATAAAAACACGGCGGTTCAGACGAAGAGTTGCAAAAGAGAGTCCGTTTTCTCTTCACATGGATGCTTATTTCTGCCCCAATCTTACTAAAATGTATCTATCACTTCAGCCTGTTCCTTTTAGGATAAAAAACAGCAAACCCGCTCTCCCCCCCCCCCCTTTCCTTGTTTACCCAGTCATCGTTTCGAAAATCTTACAACTTGAAAGATCTATGATCGATATACATATCGGAAAAATCACTTCATTTTACTGATAAAATCAAAACACTGATGACTCGAAATATAAAGAAATAAAAATGAAAAATACTGCCAACTAAACCAAGATAAATATGAGCAAACACAAACCGTAAAGGTGGACACACAAGGAAGGTGTCAAAAGCTATTACAAACTTAGGAGCATCGATATCAATTACACTACCACGCTCACCATTCTAGTTAAACAGCAGTTAAAATCCATTTGAATTAGTTTGGAATTCTATCCATAAACAAGGTAAACTACTTTGGAGTAACTATAGTCCATTTCTTTTAGCGAGGCATATTTGCACCTACTCGCAGCGGTGCCCTTTTAGCTCGGAAATGTTTCCTGACCGCTGATTGGTTGGACAAGATAATTCTAACCAATCAGCGATCAGGAAACTTTTCCGAGCTAAAAGGGCACCGTTGCGAGTCGGTGCAAATCTGCCTCGCTAAAAGAAATGGACTAAAGTGATCTAATTCAACATCAGAAGTAACTGTATCAGGATCGCAGTACCTACTCACTAAGATTAGCCAATACAGTATGTTGCAATCACCGCTTGCCTAATTGGAAATACACTAATTGGAGAATTTTACTAGTGTTATCAACAATATGACATCATGAAGTAAAAACGCAATAAGGTGGGTTCTTGGAAGACAAGGTCCCATCTGATTGTGTTCCACCTCAATTTTGGGGTTATGTTCTATGATTTCATTGGCCATTTTTATATTGAGAAAAAAAGAAAGAAAGAAAGAAAGCTCGGAATATGACAGGTATCAATAACAGGAAAGTCAACAATAGTGTTCACTCCTATTAAATATTCAGTGTTATATGAATTACGATCAACTAAAATGGTACTTATTTTCATATAAGCTAATATTCACGATCGACTTTTTTCCTTTGTCAGACTAAAACAATACAAAACCTAGAAAAACATAAAAAAAAAACAATAATCCTTCATAGAACTGTAGTAACTTGCATGAAACTGGAGATATATATGAGGTTGTATTCTACACTAACCAGCCCAAAAGTTTATTTATGAGACACAATACGTTAATTACGGAACATAAACAGACGATTAGCACCCAAATCACTTACCCAAGCTAAGACCCGAGGGGCCTGGCAATGGCTGCTAATGACTTAGCAGGTAGACAAAAGAACTCTTAAAATCTCCATCCCAGCCCCAAAAGATGTCTAAAACAATAAACTTCCAGTAATGAATGCATACTGTACATCTTCCACTTAGGATAAGCTACATACTGCTGGCAGGGAACAGGACATATATTAATAACTAACTCCATTTGAAAGTTCTTGCCAGAAGAGGAAGTGAAATGGAAAATTTGCCATGGAAGCAAAAGAAAAAAAATGAGGTCAGAATATAGACATTATCAGAGAGGAATTACAAAGCAAACGAAAAACATGATGGCAAATTTATGGAGGTCTAATTAATAAAATAGAAAAGACCACAATGGAAGACGGGGAGTGAACAGTTTAGTTGTATAATGTCACACATTTGAGCATTAAAATAAATTGTGTGGAAGCAAGATTTCTCTGTGAAATATTAGTCTGGTGTCTGGTAAATTGATCAAACTGCAGCAAGGGTGATAAATATATGAAATCGTGAATGTTAAGATGATATAAATATATATAACAATAGATAAAATTCTTTTACAAACCATAAATTGTGTGGAAGCAAGTTTTCTCTGTGAAATATTAGTCTGGTGTCTGGTAAATTGATCAAACTGTAACAAGGGTGATAAATAAATGAAATCTTGAATGTTAAGATGATATAAATATATATTACAAAAGATAAAATTCTTTTACAAATCATAACAATTGGCAGATGGAGAGAGGACAGGAGGGGAGGGGAGGGGAGGGCTAAACGTACTGGAATGTGGGTCTCCAAAGAAATTTCCCAAGCGAGGGAGCAGGTAATGTTGAACTGAAGCAGAATCACAATTTATGGGTTTAGGGTTGGGGCTCGAGGTGGGGTCGCTTCTAGCCAAGCTTTTGAAAAGTAGATATTTCGCAAAATTTAACGGATTTACCAAATCAAAGGTTAAGGCGTTTTCAACCTTAACCTTCTTTATGGAGAAGAAATATTGTTTACGAAATATACATAGATTACAATTTTTTCTCCAATCATTCTACTTTTAAAGTTTTTTTCAGGAATAAAATAACGAAGATCATTTAATTAAAGCTACTTACGGCTGTACTGACGGAAGTTAGGGTGAACATTTAACGTTTGGTATTACTTCCCGACAGTGTAACCATACGTCTACAATTGTTGTCATAATAAAGTTGATAATATCAATGAGCTACTTCTACAGTAAGTATGCTCTTTCAAGTGCAGCGAAGAACACAGTCTCTCTCTCTCTCTCTCTCTCTCTCTCTCTCTCTCTCTCTCTCTCTCTCTCTCTCTCTCTCAGTAGAAGTGTGTCTAACAGCGGACGCTAAATCAAAAGGTTAAAAGTAACGCATTAATTTTCTTTCAACAACTTAGCCAACGGTGTGCATTCCCAAAACAAAATCTATTTAAGACACAGAGAGAGAGAGAGAGAGAGAGAGAGAGAGAGAGAGAGAGAGAGAGAGAGAGAGAGAGAGAGATTTTCCACATTAGATATGAAATTCTCACCATTGGTACACGATATGCAGGGAGTTTCAATTGAGAATGCACAGTAGTACGAAAACTAAAGATAAACAATAGGAATTTTTAATGCTCTAAACATGTTGACCTAAATCAAAACTATGTATTTCAGTAATAATTATGAAATAAATAAAAAAAGATCTATCCGAGGGTGGGCGAGTGTAAAGTAAATATTCACAAACATTTCTAATGAACAAACAAAAATGACCCGAAGAACACCTGTAACAAGCCCGACATGATGCGGAAATAGCTCACCGCACTCTACTACAGGTAAAATTAGAAACTCTCCTTTATGACAATTGGGTATAATGCCGGAAATAAACTACACCAAAGGTAGATTACGCACTCTCTCTCTTGTAGTAAGAGCCCTTACATCACATGGGCAGAGAGGTCATTGCCGCGCGCATGAGCCAACATGACCAAAGCAGGAGTTAAAGGTCAATGAATGAACGTACATTAAAATAAACTTAAAGGCGAGCTGCAGACACCACAGCCGGCCTGTTAATGAAGAAGCCCAGGTTATTTCATTTATATTTGAAATTCGGTGCTGGCCATGAACCTGATTAGAACTTTACGATAACTCCAAATATTAAATCGCTTTAATTTATTTCTGCTTACGAAAGTAGTGAAAGAGGAACCTTAATTTGGACAGAAGAGAGTCGCATTTGATTAAAGCTGAGGTGAGGAGTGGATATAACTTCGATTTTTCCCGGTAGGACTCCTTTTGCAGGCTTTGCGCAGACACACGTCTGGGCCAACTGCTAGTGCTACACCTTTTCCGGGATTTCAGGATTAGCCGAAGGAATGATATATACATATGAACAATATCATACGTTAAGCTTGTGCCATGAATCTTCGTCACACCAATGATCTGTACCACATCCTAACAGATCTGCATCTAGCATATAAAAAGCATACACCAAAAATTATATGTCACATACGGAATACTTAATTCTGTAACTATATACAATTACAGGTAACTGGAGTAAATGAACTTACAAGATCTAATTGGCAACTATGCTATCACTCATCTTTCTCTTTCCGTCTTTTAGACAAAGACGATGATGAAACTTAATAAATCTATACCGCACGAGAAGACATATCTAAGCTCATCTGACTGTTCAATCTCGCAAACTCTCCAAGAAGCGCCATTCACCTCGTCTGAATTTGTTCTGGGAAACGCCATCCGCTAACAGGTAAGTCAATGACGTGGCTTCACACAACACTTACATTTTGTACTGTCACGCGATAAGGCAACACTCCTCCTCCTCCCACGCCATACACCCTTCTCAATGCACGGACTCACCTGCGGAAATAAAGAACATTTGACTACTTGTATGTATTCTCATGCGTTTATTGACATTTTTTATTCTATAAACTAATAAGCATTCAAACATTCAACATTGATTCCGAAATATTTAAAAAAAAAAGGGGGGGGGGGTCAACAACAGAATTAAATATGGTCCATGTGAAAAACACAGTATCTCTATTAACGTTACAAAAAAAAAGAGAAAAAAAAAAACGAAAATTAAGAGCGAACTCGTATATCTGAGATTGAAAACGTTCTAATATAACACACGGCCATTATTAACCGCCATTGCCACACTCGAGTTTTCACCAATTTCCTAAAAGGATTGATGGACTGGGACCCAGTTCAGCTTAGATTGTGAACCTTGACCTTTGATCTCTTGAACTTTCAAGTCACTGCTTAACTAATAGCAAAGTACAGGGGCAGTGATTATAACTTTAAAAAAAATGAACGACTCCACGCGTTTATCTACTGTAATTATGTTGCTCTAGAGCCGAGGTTCATTCGGGTTGCTATGGAAGTCCGATTCACTGTGCGGCAAACAAAGGCAATCGCTATTAATGTCCCCAAATTACACATAAATCTTATACTCCAGGATTTAATACTATGACCTTATAAGAGCAGAAATGCACAAACACACTCAATGTAGTTTATGGGTTATCAGTGATGAATTACTGAATACAGTAACAAATATATGAAATAATTATGTTTTAGGTACAAAACGTGATCAGAAATATAAGGCAATAAAAAAAAAAGTAGAGTCAAAGAACACTTTTCTTGTTTCTGGCCTCCAGGAAGCATCCGAAAAAAAATTGGCCTTGTGCGAGAACAGTTTGCCATTTAGGAAGAGAGGGCCAAACACACCTGACTACATAACCACAGTATGTCCAGCACAGGGTCCCCCGGATCAACGGCCGAACAAGGCCACGCGGACTCTCAAGGTTAACTGGTAAACAAAGGCCGAAATTCATTATTACCCTTTACACACTCGCACCCACCACATAAAATGACAGAGAGAGAGAGAGAGAGAGAGAGAGAGAGAGAGAGAGAGAGAGAGAGAGAGAGAGAGAGAGAGAGAGAGAGAGAGAGTGGATAATCAGATCAAGTTAACATTACAATACCAAGAAGACCACGCCCACGTCAACCACTGAAGGAAACGGAAGAATGACCAGCCGATGCAAGACAGACAGACAGGCAGATTTTGATAAATGGAATTTGGACTTTATGACCAGAAGTTGGGGCCAGCGAAGCCACTCAGCGGTAAAATGCAATGGCGAGAAAACCCGGCTGTTACTCTATGAAGTAAATGTTAAGACAGCAAGAAGGAAGAAAGGAAGCGGACCAGATAAAGTAGGACATAAAGCAAATGCAGCCAGGGGTCGAAGTGATGATGCAAAGACTAAGAAGGAGTTTTACACCTACAGTGCACCAACCACGTGAGAGAGAGAGAGAGAGAGAGAGAGAGAGAGAGAGAGAGAGAGAGAGAGAGAGAGAGAGAGAGAGAGAGAGAGAGATTGGTCAACGTGGATAAAACGAAAAGCCCTCCTACAAAAACTAAACATAAATCTGCAGAATCCCTAACATCCCAATGATCAACGATGACGTCATTCAATTACTCGCCAAGATTGTAAAATAAAATTCACTTAGCACGGCGATATGAACGGAATGTGTCGAAGTATTTTGGACCTATCTCTTGGGTACGCCAGAGTCGACTCTTTTGAGGAGTCCATTCAGCACCTGACTGCAACTGGAGGAGAAATCCAACAGTTGCACCTGAAGTCAGGGTTAAAAAGAGTTTGGACAGCAAGATGGAGCAAATGACGATACGAAGGAACTCAAGTGGAAGACTAAAAAATAGGTGCGCCTACTGTACTACAATTGCTATAATAGTAGGGATCGAAGGGACACATAAATATGCCCAAGTTAATGCCTACGGTTAACTGAAGTGCACGTTGTTGTTGTTGTTGTCAGACTCGGGAAGAAAATGGATTATAATGAGAGGTACTACGTAGTCCATCAGACAGTTCAGTCCACCTCACGGTATTACTTAAGGAAGGATCTACAGGGTTCCTTTGTCCCCTAGATGCTCCTGCTTTATATCCTCCTACTTGACCTGCGTTCCTTCTTCTTTCTTGCTCGCTGCCCTCTTCTATATTTTACTTCATAATGTAAACTAAGATTTTATCCCATTAGCACTTGCGCACAAAATGGCCTCGTAGACCCTAGTGCTGGTTGGCCTATACAGCTCGAATTCATGTTGTTGTTGAAGATTGCCTGGCCATTTTGGCCAGACACGGGCTCTTGCTATCTTGCAGCCCGTAGGTGTTTTGGTAGGATTTTTTTGGGATAAGTAATTGGGGTAGGGGGTATTCTGCAACTTTTGTTTTAGGATATTGGGTTATGTTTTGGGTTGAGGATGGTAACAGGCAATGTTAAAGCCTGTTTAGAAAGTGAAGAAGGTGACAGTGGGAAGGGGATATCCTTCCCAGGAGCCCACTGCCTCCAGTCTTTAGTTAGAGAAAAAGAGTTATAGTAATAAGTCCCGATAAGTAAGAGGGCTCGGGAAGGAGTTGAGGAGTTTTAGTTGGAGATATTGGTATAGGTGAAGTCGAATTCATAAATCCATGCGAGTAAAGTACAAGAGCTGCGATTCCTAAACGTTCTGGAATGTCATAGATCCATTAGCGAGAGCGCCATACCCAGGGCTTCTTGCAGCAATAAATGGATTCGGTAGAAGTAAAACCGGAGCCTCTGACACAGGAAACAGTTCAACTGTTCTTGCGTCGTCTATAGTAAGAATACTACATTCTTAGGTACATACATACATAAATTTATCAAGAAAGCATGAAAGATAGTATTTGTTAATACGTTCAATAAGACGATTACGAAGGGGCAGATTCCAAGACAATTCTCCCCAGGTGCGAGGTCATTTTTTCATACATTATTACAGTTTTTCAATTGAAAGAAAAAAATATATAACGGTTCAAACTGAAATATTTGCAGTGAGCAAAAGTTGACAAAGAATAAGAATTTGAAACTGTTGCTTTCAATTAAGTAGATTAGTGTTATCAAAAGGAGGAGATTAACCAGTCAAATGAGTCTAGCTCGACTCTCGCAGAGCTCGTCCGATTAACGCCAATAAAACATACAGAATAAAACTATAGTAAATATAAGTAGTAAAAAAATAAATTACGAGGTAAAAACCTATGCTAATTTAAGTTAAAATCTTATCTATAAAACCCGTTTCTCAAATAAGTTAAAATTTTGATAAAGAAATTCTAAATAGTTCGAAAAAATGTCAATAAAATCACTCCTCAAAACGTAAGACTCTGTCTCTTTTAAGAACTTTACAAGTGCTTAAAATTTGTTTTATGAATAAAATACGGTCACACCCATTACTCCTGGGTACTGCTTCACGGTGAGCACATCAAGTACTCATCTGTCAGTTTTGTGTGACCTTTTACTTACATCTTTACAGGGATTACACTTGCCAGCTATGGACAAAAAAAAAAAAAAAAAAAAAAAAAAAAAAAAAACTTAATAAATGTTATAAAGACTACATGCAGTCATTGCAAATTGACTACTTTTTTTATTGTTGTATTCAGATTAATTATAAAGTTTCTCATTTGTATACATTCCTCAATTTATTGTTTCTGGTGTGCAAATAAATATTGTTTTCTCGGATAAATAAACGTTATAGTGTCTACACACCGTCGTTTTGTACTGAACGTTTACATATAGAAAATAAGAACAAAAAATTAAAAATCGCAGCGCCCATTTTTCTTTCGACGTGAGCAAATTGCGGGTCATGAAGTTGATTCTTTACGGAACTCAAAGTATGATTATAAGTAGGTCAAGGACAGTCATTGTGGCTCTTCAACATCAATTCTCTGCATTAATATTATTTGTTATCTATATAACTCCTTCAAAATTTTTGGGGTGATTCTTGAATGCAAAATTACTTTTGATGAACACATTCGGATTTTTCTTCAATTCCTCACAAATATAGTTTATTGAGAAATTCTTTTAACTTTTCAGTGATCAATCTATCATGAGAAGTTTTAATTCTTTCATTTAACCTTGTTTCGAGTATTGTTCTCCTGTCTGGTTATCAGTTGCTGATTGGACAAAAACTTGCGGTCTATTACATTCCTTATTCCTGATCTGAACATTAATCTCTGGCACGTCCGATCCCTTAGTTCTTTGTGTAAGTTGCATAAGAATTTTCATGATTCTAAACATATTTTGCATTCAGATATTCCCAGACTGTACCATCATGTACTAGGTACTAGGTATGCAGTTAATTCTAATAGCGTTGCCTTCTCCATCACAAACATCAACACTACACAGTATTCTACAAGGTCTATTCAAGCTGTGACCACATTGTGGAATGATCTTCCTAATCAGGCAGATGTACTTCGAAAGTTCAACCTGGCAGGGAATGCTTTTAATCTTCATTGTTTATATGTGACAGAGCTACTTTACTATTATCATATGTAGTACATTCATTTATTTCCTTTCCTTGCTGGGCTGTTTTCCCTGTTAGAGCCCTGGGCTTATGGCATCCTGCTTTTCCAACTGATAATAATAATAATAATAATAATAATAATAATAATAATAATAATAACTATTGGGGCTATCAGTAGAGCACAAACCTTTGCCGCGGCAGCTTACTTCACAACCTTGACCTTGACTTTTGACCTTAACATGAATTAATTGGCGTGGGTTTTCACACACTCAATTATGAACCAAGTTTGAAGTTTCTGTGACAATGATGTCCAAAATTATGACTGATTACGTGAATTGGACATTTTTCTTGACTGTGACCTTGACCTTTGGCCTTGACCTTGTTTGGTCTCAATACGGGAGGAGTTGTCTCAATATGGGAGGAGTTGCCTCAATTGCTGGCCGAGTTGTATTAACGTGAGCCAAGTTGTCTTAATGCGGAAGTTGTCTCTATTGCTGGCCGAGTTGTCTCGATGTGAGCAGAGTTGTCTCAATGCAGAAGTTGTCTCAACTGCTGACTGAGTTGTCTTGATGTGAGCAGAGTTGTCTCAATGCAGAAAGAGTTGTCTCAATTGCTGGCCGAGTTGTCTCAATGTGAGCAGAGTTGTCTCAATGCAGGAGGAATTGTTTCAATTGCTGGCCGAGTTGTCTCAATGTGAGCAGAGTAGTCTCAATGCAGGAGGAGGAGCCTTAATTGCTGGCCGAATTGTCTCGATGTGAGCAGAGTTGTCACAATACAGGAGTTGTCTCAATTGCTGGTCGAGTTGTCTCAATGTGGGCAAAGTTGTCTCAATGCGGAAATGGTTTCAACTGCTGGCCGAGTTGTCTTGATGTGAGCAGAGTTGTCTCAATGCGGAAGTTGTCTAAATTTCTGGCCGAGTTGTCTCGATGTGAGCAGGGTTGTCTCAATGCGGGAGGAGGAGTCTCAATTGCTGGCCAAGTTGTCTCTATGTGAGCAGAGTTGTCTCAATGCGGGAGGAATTATCTCAATTGCTGGCCAAGTTGTCTCGATGTGAGCAGAGTTGTCTCAGTGCGGGAGGAATTGTCTCAATTGCTGGCCGAGTTGTCTCAATGCGGGAGGAATTGTCTCAATTGCTGGCCCGAGTTGTCTCAATGTGAGCAGAGTTGTCTCAATGCGGGAGGAATTGTCTCAATTGCCGGCCCGAGTTGTCTCGATGTGAGCAGAGTTGTCTCAATACAGGAGTTGTCTCAATTGCTGGCCGAGTGTCTCGATGAGAGCAGAGTTGTCTCAACTGTTGGGCGAATTGTCTTGATGTGAGCAGAGTTGTCTCAATGCGGAAGTTGTCTTAATGCAGAAATTGTCTCAATTGCTGGCTGAGTTGTCTCAATGCGGGAGGAATTGTCTCAATTGCTGGCCGAATTGTCTTGATGAGAGCAGACTTGTCTCAACTGCTGGCTGAATTGTCTTGATGTGAGCAGAGTTGTCTCAATTGCTGCCCGAGTGTCTCGATGAGAGCAGACTTGTCTCAATTGCTGGCTGAGTTGTCTCAATGCGGGAGGAATTGTCTCAATTGCTGGCCGAATTGTCTTGATGTGAGCAGAGTTGTCTCAATTGCTGCCCGAGTGTCTCGATGAGAGCAGACTTGTCTCAACTGCTGGCTGAATTGTCTTGATGTGAGCAGAGTTGTCTCAATGCGGAAGTTGTCTCAATTGCTGGCTGAGTTGACTGGATGTGAGCAGAGTTGTTTCAATGTGGGAGGAGTTGTCTCAATTGCTGGTCAAGTTGTCTGGATGTGAGCAGAATTGTCTCAATGTGAGAGAAGTTGTCTCAATTCCAGTCCGAGTTGTCTCAATGTAAGCAGAGTTGTCTCAATTGCTGGCCGAGTTGTCTCGATGTGAACAGAATTGTCTCAATGCGGGCTGTGTTGTTTAAATGCGGGAGTTGTTGTCTCATTTGCTGGCCGAGATAGCTCAATGAGAGCAGAGTTGTCCCGATGGGAGCAGAGTTGTCTTCGAGTGAGCAGAGTTGTCATGATGTGGGCAAGAGTTGTCTCGATGTGGGCCTAGTTGTTTTGTGCTGACCTGTCTATTCACCAAAGGGCGAAATACGTAGAGATAGTTACTTAGAGAATGCGAGAATGAGAAGCGTTGGTGAACAGAAGCGCAGCAGTTTTGAAATGGCTGAGACATCTAGAAAGAATGGATAGGTAGAGGAAAGGAGAACGATTTTGTAGTGTTTTGAAGAATGACACTGTACAGTATGCAACATTTCTTCTCAACAAAGACATAACCTTTCTTTTAATTTGCATTCAGCATTCCGACTTCAATTCCACTAAGATCAAAACTTACTAACGTAAGAGAGGGAGAAATATTCCAATGCACCAAAGATATGGACTAGAGTCAGACATCAGTAACCTAGTGTTTAACAGCTGACATACTGTACGCGACCCGTCAAAAATGACAGTTAACTATTTTGAGAGAAATGCACACATATTCAATCGTTCCCATCCCTCCCGCTTTCCTAACTACAACCAGTGGGTTCAACAATTTGTGGGAGATTGAGTTTTCCGAGTATACCTCTCGGAATAACCCCCTGTCACCAAGGTATGACTCCATGTCGCTCAACGCTACATCATCATTATTATTATTATTACTTGCTAAGCTACAACCCCAGTTGGAAAAGCAGGATGTATACGCCCAGGGGCTCCCCAACAGGGAAAATAGCCCAGGGGCTCCAACAGGGAAAATAGCCCAGTGAGGAGAGGAAAAAAGGAAAATAAAATATTTTAGGAAGAGTAACAACATTGAAATAAATATCTCCTATTTAAACTATGAAAACCTTAACAAAACAAGAGGAAGAGAAATAAGATAGAAGAGTGTTCTCGAGTGTAACCTCAAACAAGAGAACTCTAACCCAAGACAGTGGAAGACCATGGTACAGATACTATGGCATTATCCAAGACTAGAGAACAAGGGTTTGATTTTGGAGTGTCCTTTTCCTAGAAGAGCTGCTTACCATAGCTAAAGTGTCTTTTCTACCCATACCAAGAGAAAAGTAGCCACTGAAAAATTACAGTGCACTAGATAACCCCTTAAGTGAAGAATTCTTTGGTAATCTGTGTTGTCAGGTGTAGTAGGACAGGAGAATATGTAAAGAATAGGCCAGACTATTCAGTGTGTAGGCAAAGGGGAAATGAACCGTAACCAGAGAGAAGGATCCAACGTAGTACTGTCTTGCCAGTCAAAAGACCCCTAGCAAGAATTTGAATATATATATATATATATATATATATATATATATATATATATATATATATATATAAATATATATATATATATATATATATATATATATACAGTATATATATATGTATACAGTATATATATATATATATATATATATATATATATATATATATACAGTATATATATATGTATACAGTATATATATATATATATATATATATATATATATATATATATATATATATATATATATATATATATCAAACAATTGCTAATTCCTATATACAGGCGGATTAGATGTGTACAGAGAAGCAAAGAGAAGTTCGAATGTGGGAAGAAACTTAGTGTGCAACATAACCTAATACCCGAACAGTATACAAAACTTTAACAGCTAACAGAACCTAAATGGCAATAGAGGAATTTGGCATAATCCTGAGACTAAGTCCTTCGTGAAATATTTCATCTGGCAGACACACATTCATATTCATACAGGCCTTTAGCCAAATCTCTATGCATCAACTCGGCCTCCTGAATGTACACGTGTGATTGTTGAATCTCCTAATAGCGATCAAGTTAAAATTAGTGTTTGGTGCAAATTACGGGGCATGAGGTTGAAACATGACAAAACTCAAAATATGATTGTAAGTAGGTCGAAAATAATGGCTCCATATCATCCACATCTTTGTATTGACAATACAATGTCTATATAACTATTTAAAACTTTTAAAAATCTAGGTGTGATTCTTGACTGTAAATATAATGTTCTTTTTAAATTGCAAAACATTAACTTATGAGTAAGTCTTCGGATTTCAAGTGATCAATCAATCCAGAGTAAATGTTTTGATTCCTCCGTTCTACCATGTTCTCGATTTATAGTTTACGTATGACTGACCTACTTAAAAGTTGTTACCGATCTTCACATATCTTATCTAATTTTAATTCTCTCTTGTTGACAGTATATTCAGTATGTTTTTATTTTCTTTCCGAGCTTGGCTGCTTTCCCTATTGAAGTCCTTGGGTTTGTAGCACCCTGCTTTTCCAACTAGGGTTGTAGTTTAGCTAACAATAATAATAATAATAATAATAATAATAATAATAATAATAATAATAATAATAATAATAATAATAATAAGTATGAAGGATAGCAGCACTGGTTATGAAGGGAAGAAAAATTTGCGAATAAGGCAATCGATAAGGAAACCTCTCGTTGCTAAGAGGCACCTGTCATGCATGGCAGCTGTTAGATTAACACCGCATTAACATTCCCTTTTAGCTGGGGTGTAAAGTCCCCACGCTACCAAATACCAAAAGCCCTGCTTCCTTTCCTTGACTGCCGAGACTGTGCAACGGCAGTCAGGCAGCAGGACTGCATGGCTGTGCACCCGGCTGCTGCAATACTATGCACCACTGCCTCAGTTTTCTGACAGTCACTGTTACTTCTGTAGTTTGCAGATGGTCCTTTGATTGTTTATCTAAATTTTCATGTTTATCTTCAAAGTAAAAAAAATATTTCTTCCCACCACGCACAGTCACTATTTTGAAGGTTGTTTAGCTAGAGTCTTTTACGATTGTTTTGAATTAATTATTATAAATCCTAAAATCTAAATAATAATAATAATAATAATAATAATAATAATAACAATAATAATAGATACAAAGGTAAGAAATCGAGGAGGAAAATACAAAATTCATGGCAGGTTTGTGCAGCCGAGTATGTAACAAACCTTTTGAAGAACACCAGATTTATGTCTAATAAACTTGAATAAATAAATTTTGTCCCGGGGAAAAAAACAAGAACAAAGAATAATCTTTCTAATCTTTAAGGACTACATTCGTTTCGTACATTTGTGTCCACTTGGGGAATTTAGGCCTTGACGTTAGAAGCGACATAGCTTTGATGCTACGGCTAAAACGGGGATGACTTGCCAAAATAGACCTCGCAGTCACGCTTACAAAGGCTTGAATTTGCATGTCATGACAAGGAAGGAACCTCCCAAGGAAATGCCTTTACCTAGAAACTCGAATCTGATGTCAGGAGGGTATTTGGAAGCATAGCCATCGGGGTTTAGTGCCGCTCGGCACCATGATGAAAAATCACGCAATGGTAACTACTGAAAAGTTGTTTCTTTCTTAATTGTAATCAATAAGATTATTAACATTGAAATAGCCACAGTCGGACGGTTTCAATCTGCAGATTAAAGGGATCTTTTCAGAATCTTTCCATGTTTTCATGTTGAAGCCTTTGTCAGAGTTCATGAAAATCACATCATGAAAATGGACATGAAAAGAAATGTTTAGTCTTTTATTAGTGTAATATCAAGTCAACTTTTCCTGTCCGATAAGAGGCGGATGGCTTCTAAAAAACATTTAGAGGTGATGATAGGACGACTAATGAATATTCCTTTGATTGTATATGAAGTTAGCAGTCATGTGTCGATAATCTCTAAGCAAAGCACTGAGAAGTAGTAACACCTATGCATAAATACCAATCGAAGTAACGGTAAAGGAAAAGGAACGTCATAATTATATCATTCGGCGTTTCCTGAATAAAATATAAAGACTACATCAGCTAATATGTGATGACCCTTACAATGAGGAAGCTAGGCAAAAGGTTCAGGGCTACTTCTCACGATACGTGAACCTCCTACGAAGATCGAAATGGCCTCTCCCCGGACCCCCCCTTTCTTACGTCGTTACTTACATCAATTGATCCGACCGGTTGGCCTCGGTGCCAGCCAGCCAGCCAGGCCGCCCGCCGCACCAGAGATCGACTAATCCCCTCCCGTTCAACGACCGGTCCATTTTCCACCAACGTGTGTTTATCGATGGAAGCAACACGTGTAATTCGTGAGTTATGCATGACCCGGGAAACAAGCATACACTGTAAGGACTTTCGCAATCAATCAATCATCATAAACAATGTGTGACTGTAATAACATCACTGCAAATTACTACAAACTTACATGGTGAAAATATGAAAACGCCTTATCAACATTATCTACACTATTATCAGAGAGCATTTCAGCAACCCCTCACTAAGGGAGAAGGCTCCACCCTTTCGTCAATATCTCTTCACACAAGAGCTTTTATACCATTACGGTGTTAAATCCTCACCCATGAATTTTCCTATTCTGGGCATATAACATTTATCATACAAAATCTCCCAAGTCCGTACTATCGTCTATGTAGTAATCGTTATGAAGATAATTTTAAAAATTTTGCCTTCTTTCTCTTGACATTCAATAATACACAGTATTCTACAAGTCCTATTTCACTTGTGACATTTGGAATGATCTTCCTAATCTAGTACTTGAAGCGATGAAACTTCAACACAAACGACTTTTTATTAAACAGGATGACATGTCTCATTTCATAGTTTATATATGACATATCAAGTTAACGTTGTAAGTGATCTTTATATGCTTTATGATTTTTCTTTTTCATTAATTCTCATTTACAGTTTTCTTCAATCCTATCAGCACTAGGCTGCCTTACCGATAGAAGCCATTGGGTGTCTACCATTCCACTTTTCCAATTAGGGTTGTAGCTTGACTAATAATCAGACGACCACAATAAACACCCAAGATAACTGGCTATTACAACGTATCATCTGCTGCACAGGTTTGAGATCATGTACACTAATATTCTCAACACGCCTCAGGAGAGAGAGAGAGAGAGAGAGAGAGAGAGAGAGAGAGAGAGAGAGAGAGAGAGAGAGAGAGAGAGAGAGACGATAATGATATTTTCATAGTATTAGTACCCATAAACCTTCATTTCCATCGCCTAATTACATAAAATATGCTTCAAGTTGAAAACATTATGGAATATAGAGATAATGGACTATTATATACTAACAAACTTAACATATCAAGAAAATCTTGAAATCTAACTTTTCCAAGACGTTGTAATTAAAGATGGAAAATGGGATATAAAGGTCTGCATAGTGTACTGTATCTGATTCTGCAATAAGTTCCTAAGGGTTAGGAGATAGGAATAATTTTTCCATTGTATTAAAACAGAGGAGTACTCCAAGGGAATGTGTTGACACCTACGTTGTTTATCCTTCTTATGGATCTTGTAATGCATAAAACTGTTGGCTATGGGGGGAGAGGGATTGAACTGGATTGGTAATAAGAAATTTGCTGACCTAGAGTGTATATATATATATATATATATATATATATATATATATATATATATATATATATATATATATATATATATATATATAATCGCCATCATGTGCTCCTACGCTTATTTACGCAAGGGGCCTCGGTTAAATTTCGCCAGTCGTCTCTATCTTAAGCTTTTATTTCAATACTTCTCAATTCATCTTCTCCTACTTCGTGTTGCATGGCCCTCAGCTATGTAGACCTGGGTCTTCCAACTCTTCTAGTGTCTTGCGGAGCCCAACTGAACGTCTGGTGAACTAATCTCTCTTGGGGAGTGTAAAGAGCATGCCCAAACCATCTCCATCTACCCCTCATCATGATCTCATCCACATATGGTACTCGAGTAATCTCTCTTATAGCTTCATTTCCAATCCTGTCCTGCCATTTAACTCCCAATATCCTTCTGAGGGCTTTGTTCTCAAATCTACTAAATCTATTGGATATTGTTTTATCTTCATACCATGACTCATTTCCATACAGTAACACCAATCTCACTAAATTGATATATAGTTTGATTTTAATATGTAACTTCAGGCAATTTAATTTCAAAATTTCACTTAACCTAGCCACTGTCTGATTTGCTTTTCTCAATCTTTCACTAAACTCTAATTCTAAAGACCCTGTACTGGAGATCATAGTTCCTAAATAATTGAATGATTCTACCTCATTAATCCTTTCTCTTCAAATGATATTTCATCTTCCGTTGCATATTTCATTCTCATCATCTCTGTCTTTCTTTTATCTATCTTCAGCCCAAGCTCGTGTGATATTTCATGGATTCTGGTAAGCATTGCAAATCCTGTGGTGTTCTGCTAACAAGGACAGCATCATCAGCATACTCTAGGTCTGCTAATTTTCTATCACCAATGCAATTCAATAATTTCCACCATCACCGACTGTTCTACGCATTACAAAAGCCACGAGGAGGATAAATAATATAAGTGACAATACATTCCCTTGGAGTAACCCACTGTTCACTGGAAATTCATTTGATAAAATCCCATTAACATTAACTTTGCACTTGCTATGACTTCATCAAATTCACATATTTAAGAGGAATTCCACAATAACGCAGGACTCCACAAAATTGGCCGGTGCACATTATTAAAGGCTTTTTCATAGTCCACAAATACCATAATACCATCAAAAGTGGATTTAAGTTTTCATCAATCTTTCTCTCTATAGTCTCTTTAAAATAAGCATACTATATATTTTCATAACTGTGATGCCTCTGTAATTATTGTAATCAGGCAGGTCGCCTTTTTTTTGCCATTTTCACCAACACTCCTAGCACCCATTCATCAGATTTTGCCTCTTTATGCCACATTCTACAAAAAATAACCTTGCAAGTATTCTGAGAGTCATTTCCTTTTCAGCAAGTATCACCTCGGCAGTTATTCTATCGTATCCAAGGGCTTCCCATATCTTGAGTTTTTTAATGATAGCTTCGACTTCAAACATACCGAATTCATTTATGGCCACTTCAAGGTCTTCCTCAGCTTCAGGTATATCAATGAAATTATTCCCTTCATATCTCCTATTCATAACCTCACTAAAATGTTCCATCCAACGTTGCCCTTCTTCATCTTCTGTTGCTATAACAGAGCCACATCTCTTTCTGATGGGAATATGCTTCTTCTTTGCCCCAGTCGAGATTTCATTAATTCTATCAGCGATTCTTACACCATAACCACTCCCTGAATTCATGGCTTTGTCAGCCTCATCTGCTTTACTGTCTAAATATTCTCTCCAGTCGGTTCTTGCTTTTCTTTTGCACTCGCTATCAATACAGGAAAACTTAGCTTACTCTACCTTGTAATTTACATTACTTCCTCGAAAACTTTCGACAATCAATGTCTGCCTTCCTCCCTACACACATACATATGGTTTTCCCCTTAGAATCGAAATCAATCCATATCCACTATTATAGCATGTTTGCGTGTTTGTAACACTTCGCTGTTTTGCGATAATTTATCACTAATACTTGCGATTTTCGCAATAAGCCCCAAATGCCTCTTAATTCGTATTATACTTCAAGTCATTTGTGGTTTATTTAAACAAATGAAAATATAAGCGTTATAAATAATTCATCCACTATATACATTTATATATATACAATAATTTTACAAATTTAAACGTATTTCTCATACACACACACACACACACACATATATATATATATATATATATATATATATATATATATATATATATATATATATATATATATATTTAAGGCATATATTATACCCCTCCTAATATTTTGATTCTCTATACTTCGGGGATCAGAGACCTAAGGGGGAATCAACTCAAAAGATAATAGCTTCTGGTTGGCCAGGGAACCGAACGCAGGTCCAAGAAACTTAAGTTACATTGACTCATACTAGCTTGTAGGGCAGCTACATCCCACCACTGCAGGGCTGCTAAAAAATCTCTGGACTAAAACAAGCCATCTTTGGTAACTGAACCTAGTAACGTACAATGTCAGGAGTCTGTCTAGGGAAGATCTTGATGTATTAAGAGAAGAACTGAAATCAATTAATTGAAGTATTATAAAATAGGATTACGTGAGATCCGAAGAACTGGGGAATTTCATCTAGAGTTAAAAGAGGACCAAATATTTATCTTCAAAGAACATAAAGGAACGATGAAAATTGAGTGGTTTTATAAATAAAAATCTTGCATGTAACAGAATTTTTTGGCATCTGTGATACAATTGGATGATTTATTATCAAACTAAATAAGAAGTCTAAAATGAAGATCATTCAAACGTATGCACCAACATCCATCATCTCATACGGAGAAAGAAAAATATTTTTTTACGCGATATTCTTCAAGAAACATATTTGTTTTGGGTGATTTCAATGCTAAAGTAGGCGATTTGGGTTAGGCACAAGGAATGAAAAAGAAGTCATGCTTGCTGAATTAGCTGAAAGAAAGAATCTAAACATGAACTCCTTTTTTTTTTTTTTATATAAATAGGAACATAGAAAATGGACATGGAGAAGATCAAACTGAAGAAACTAAAAACCAAATCAATTTTATTTCTGAGTGAAAAGGGTAATTTACTTAAAGATTCAACAGCGTTGAAAAAGTTAACAGTCAAGCGACCGTAGAATGGGAAAAGTTAAATTTATCCTGATCTATAGAAAGAGAAAAACTAACTTCGAGAAAGTAAATAAACACAGTGGTAATAAGAGAAAGTATTCACACGTCTAGAATAAGTTTTTAAGAATTAAGATCAGGCAAATGTAGGAATGAACATCAACGGGAAATACTATAAAACTTACGGTTTGTAGATGGCAGTCCTATTTAGTGAATCATGGGAGGAATTGCTAAATATAACTGAAGATTTGAATTGAGAAATCCGTAATGTAGGACTGAAAAATGAAAGCTTAGATAATGTTCCATAAAAATGCAAAGCGACAAAAAATAGCGGTTATGGACAAACCTCTACAGATTGTTAATGAATATACGTACTAAGGACAGACAGTGTTTCCCCAGGACATGAGACCGAAATTGAAAGAAGGACAAGCATGAAATGAAGAGCTTTTGGTAAACAAAATTAATGAAAAATAAAATGCCACTTTCTCTGGAAAGAAAAGTATTTAATCAGATGGTCTTATCAGTATCAACATACCAATTAGAAATTTGGAGTCTTAATATGTCCTTAGAACATAAGCTAGTTTCAACTCGAAGAGCTTTTGAAAGAATAATAATAGGAATAACAATAAGCAACAGAAAAAAAAAATAGCAACATGGATACGAGAACAAACTAAAGTAGCGGGGATTCTAAAAAAGACATGGGCAGGACAGTGAGAATGACAGATAATAGGTGGACATTAAGAATAACAGAATGGGTCACAAGAGATTGCAAACTCGTCAATCCATCATCTTCTCTTCCTTCCCCTGCTTCTTTTACAATCTCTAGGGACCCATTCTGTTATTCTTAATGTCCCTCTCTCGTCTGTCATTCTCATTATATGTCCTGCCCCTGTCCATTTCCTTTTCTTACATATTAGAATATCCTTTACTTCAGTTTGCTCTCATATACATGTTGCGTTTTTTTTTTTTTTTTTTTTTTTTTGTTATTCCCACAATTATTCTTTTCATGGCTCTTTTTAGTTGTAACTAGCTTATGTTCTAAGGCTTTAGTAAGACTACAAGTTTCTGATGAATAAGTTAATACTGGTCGGACCATCTCATTGACTACCTATCTTTTTAGAGAAAGCGGCATTTTACTTTGCATAATCTCATTTTGTTTACCAAATGCTCTCCATTCCATACTTATCCTTCTTTTAATTTTGGTCTCTTGTCATGGGAAATCAGTTACTGTGTCCTAAGTATGTATATCCATTAGCAATCTCTACAGACTCGTTCATAACTCTTATTTGCTGTCTATTGCATTTTCATTGAACATTATCTTATTTTACACATTCATTTTCAGTCTTACATTTCTGCTTTCTCTATTAAAATCTTCTATCATCTTTAGTAATTCCTCAAAGGATTCATTAGACACAACTATGCCATCTAAAAATCTTAAGTTGTTATGGAGTTCCCCGTTAATATTAATTCCTACATTTTCCTAAACTAAATTCTCTAAAAACTTCTAGGAATGCTGTGAATAATTTAGGAAAGATGCCGTCTTCCTGTCTAACTCCTTTCTCGATCGGAATTTTCCCAGTATCTGTATTTAGTTTTAGGATTGGTGTACTTCCTGTATAGATATCTTCCAGGATTCTAACAAAAGATTCTTCTATTCCTTGTTTTTTTTAAGTGCTTTCAGTATTCCTGAGGTTTTAACAGAATTAAAAGCTTTCTCACAGTCTATAAATGCCATATATAGTGGTTTGTCATATTCTGTTGATTTTTCTATTACCTGATTAATTACATGGATATGGTCGGTTGTTGAATACACATTTCTAAAGCATGCCTCTTCTCTAGGTTGATTAAAGTCTAGCTGTCTTTGTATCCGGTCTACTATCATCTTTGTAAATAATTTATATATTACAGAGTAAACTTATTGGGCGGTAATTTTTCAGGTTTTTAGCGTCTCCTTTTTCGTGATTTATTGTAATGATAAAGTTTCTCCAAGCTGTAGTTATAGAGCATTCTTGAAGGCATTTGGCGTGAAGTTCAACCAGTTTTACAACGATGAAATCTCCTCAATCTATTATTAAATCAATTGTTAGGTTATCTTTTCCTGCTGTTTTGCCTCTTTTCATACCTTTTATTGTTTTCTTTACTTCTCCTACTATTACGTTTGGTACCGGCTTAGGTGTTTATTATTGCTATTGATGAGGTTATTTCTTATTTCACTATCGAATAGCATTATATAAAAAAAACTACGCAATTTTCATCATTCCATCTCTATTGTGAATAATATTTCTATTTTCATCCTTTAAAGCAAACATCTGTTGGGTCCTGTTCCAAGTCGTCTTCTCATCAATGTGATGCTCCTTCCTTTCTTTAGTGTTTCCTCAATTTTTGGTGTGATTGTGTTTACGAATATCTTGATTTTTAGATTATTTATTTTTTTTGCTAATTCTATTTCATCTTTCTTGGATTTTACCCTCATTTACAATATTTCCTCTATTAGATTTTTTATCTTTTCTGACCAGTTCCTAGATCTTGTTTAGGAACTTTTCCATCTATCTCTTGTGGTGATTCCAATACAAATTTTGTTAACTTACAGTTCAT